>NC_045153.1:20550241-20637741 GCF_900700415.2 Clupea harengus | reverse complement strand
GGAACGGTAAAAAGGTTTTGCACCAGACCTCTGATCAGTAATCAGCTTAGGTGTTTCTACAGGCTGTGTGTGTGTGTGTGTGTGTGTGTGTGAGAGAGAGAGAACGAGAGTGTGTGTGTATTTTTGTGTCTTTCTGAGTGTACTGTCAGGAGATGGTGAGTTCACCCAAAGCTGATGTACTGTATTTTCCCCACACCGCGCTTTTACCGCAGACAGGCACAACCAATGACAGTGGTGTAACCTACCCCCCCCCCCCCCCCCCCCCCAGCTGGAGGGTCATCCATCCTCCCAGTGACCGACCGGAGCTTTGCATTTGGAGGACAGTTGTTGTTTGTGTGCAGTGTTGTCATGGTTACTGTGTTCTTTCAGGAGAAGGACACCGGCAGGTCCTTGAGGAGGATGCTCCGAGTCCCTGATGGCCAGATGCCCTCCGCTTCCCTGGCATCAGCCTAACTTCAGTTTGGATTTTCATTTGGTTATTGTTATTAATATTATTATTATTTTATGATTATATAATTATTATATTTTTTGTATATGTTTTTATGATTTCATGCTCAGTCAATTGTATTGTTATTTATTAAAGATTGCTCTGCTCTCCCTTTGCACTGTGGTCAGACTTGTTTATTTGCTGCATACATTTCGCTGTGAGTGTTGCCATGCTCCTGTCCACTGACTGACTAAAGTGACTAACAGCACAGGGATGGTACATTGTTAGTGTTATGTGTCAGTAGTTAGCGTGTGTGCTCCCTGGGTGACCACCATTAGACCTCAGTGTCCTGCTTTAGCAGATGAGTGTCAGGAACCCTCTTGACTCTCCACTCTCTCCTGCAGGCTCCACTCCACATGCTCTCTGGCAGGAACATTATCTGACTGACTGCAGAGTGGCAGGTTTTAGCCACAGTAGGGATCATAGCCATGGCCACCTCTCACCCTGGCACACACACACACACACACACACACACACAAAAACACATTCACCTACCCACCAACATCCACACACACTTACACACGTTCACCCCACCACAACTATACCCACTCCAGCGACTCATCACAGGAGTGCCTGTCTGCAGAGCCTGCGCATGCATCCGCAGCAGCGTCTGTGTCGGCATCTGTGTCGCCTGAGAGCAACTCCTTACTTACAACCACCCCACACCCCAACACACACAAACACATCTACCAACACACACAAACATAAATACATACACACGTATTGTACACACAAACACATCTACCCACACACACAAACATAAGTACATACACACGTTTTGTACACACAAACACATCTACCCACACACACAAACATAAGTACATACACACGTATTGTACACACAAACAGATCTACCCACACACACCAACATAAGTACATACACACATATTGTACACACAAACACATCTACCCACACACACAAACATAAGTACATACACACGTATTGTACACACAAACACATCTACCCACACACACCAACATAAGTACATACACACATATTGTACACACAAACACATCTACCCCCCCCCCCCCCCCCCCCCCCCCCACACACACACACACACACACCATAAACCCCCCTCATCTCGACTAAGTTCACACAGAGAGAAAGCTGCAGTTCCTGCTGCTTCAGTGCATTCCCTTCAGCAGCGGGGTCCCAAGTGAGCATTTCCAGTCTGCTCTGGAGATAAAAAAAACGGCCTCTTTCACTGCAGTGCACTGAGGAGGCACATTCACACAAAACTCTGCTACCCTCAGCTGCAGTCACCGTGCCTCTCCCCCAGATGACCCCGACGCTGCTCCTGCGGCGCCATGACAACACGTCAGTATTCTGGTTCACACCTCACACTTTTACAGTAATGTCAACAGAGACTGTATTCAAAGAAGGTGTTCAAAAATACAACTTTGAAGCAAACAAAGCAGGTATGTTTATTTTTGGTAAAGTAAGAGCCATGCATCTAAAAATAATTGAAACACATTTCATAAATGAAAGCTGCCAGTTCCTCAGGCAAGTATCAGGGATTTCATTACATTTCTACTTGTGTCCAAACAGCAGGCTATTGCTTTTGAATATCAAGTTGGTATCACTCATGTGGAAATACATTGTTTAAAAAGACGTATTGTTTCATTAAGGGTCGTTAGACCAACACAACCAAGTTCCATCGGGTAGTCTACGGAGAAACAGTTCCAGTTCCTTCAGACATTTGCAGTTGCTGAGTACTGACCAAAAAATGCTTTGAATGGACAGATACAGTCTGCACATTTGCACAATGTGATCAGTATATCTGTTTAGCAACAAAAATTGGTACAAGTACTTGTTATAACATAACATAACCTAAATGTCTCATGCACAGAAATAGAGACATAGTATTTTTTTAAATGCATTCCTTACAATTGAATAACACTGACACAGAAGATGTCTTTTTAAAAACAGAATATCTTAAATACATCTTTTTATGCTGTTAACTATCTTATCAATTTGTCACCATGAAGATAACATGAGCTATATTGACCTGGTTATTTAATCAGGTTAAGGCACTATTCTGCTTTCAGTGTGTGGGTATTTGTATTGGATCCGTTTTAAAGCAAGCTGTAGGATTTGAGTTATCTGACAATCCAAGGTTCTCCAATACTGGTGGACAAGCACAAAAGCTTGTGATTCCATTTGGATTATATACAAAGAAGGATTCTGGCATTGGCATTTTATGAACAATAGATTTTCTATTCTCAGTATGAAAGAAAGATGTCTTTTCCACAGAGTCGGGGTTTTACTAAAGAGACTTTACAGGAATCTCATGATAAACAGTATAAATTGCAATTCAGAGTCCCACTCCATTCACAATGTCTCACAAATGCATCGCATTGACAGCCTCAATATGAAACAGCAGAATCTACAAAAATAGTACAAGTAACATTTGTCAGGAATGCACACGTCTTTGCCAGTATACTGGTACTAGCTCAATGAAGCTTTACTCTCTGTGGTAAGAACACATGAACCAGTACACAGCCTGACACCCCTCTGCATGCTGCACCAGTATTGCTGTGACATTGCCATACAGGCTCCTCTATTGCAATAATCAACACGTGAAACAAGAAGAACCTTAACTGAAACCTCCACTTTAAAAAGGAACGGTAAGAATGCCAAAACAAATCTTGAAGTACTTGAAATGAAAACACAGAAACTGCTGATGATTTCAATGCCAGTAACCCAACATTGTTACTTGTTGACAATCAGTATCACCTCTACGCAAGGACTAATTAAAGGATGTAATAATACAACAAAATAAAAGTGAGAAATAATAGAAAAATGAAAGGTCACTTTTGAAAAAATACCCCCAAAGCTCTTTTAAACCTTCATGCACCTCAGGCCTTTTCAGGACGTGCTCACTTTGCGGCGCCTTCTTCCTGGTCGCTGAGGGCCTCCTCCTCCTCAAGGAAGGGCGACTCGGCCTGTGTCTGTGTCTTCATCTGCTTCACTCCTGAAAGTTTAACACAGGAGGACATCATGAGAGGTCGTGAGAGAGAGAGAGAGAGAGAGAGACAGGGAGATATCATAAGACAAGCGGGGTAGGACACAAAAGGACAGCATCAGACAGGTTTAGGAACAGACAGAAAGAACTGGAGTAGGACATGACGGGGCACTATAAATAAGACAGGTGAAGGACAGCACAGGGAGAGAGGGAGGGGTGTATTTGTTTGGCTGTTGAGTTCAAATAACAACAATCCTTCTCCAGAATCGCTGACGCCCCCTGTAAATCGGGCATCACTTCATCTGCAGTTTTTGCCGAGGGATTTTGTCTATCCACTGTTAAAAGAATTTGCTTGTAAAGGCCACATAACGATATGTTTGCGATGTAGCCTATGCATCGGTGTTTAAAATGTAGGTATGGTATGGCGTTATATTTGTGCCTCATTCCTGAATACACAGTGAGCAACTTTGAACGCAGAAAAAAAAAAAAAATTTGGCTACATCAGCGTATCAGGTTACTGTTTCCCCATGAAATTAGGCTAGATGGTTTCCCCCGATTTGGACACCTTACCTTTCCAATGAACAACAAAAAACCAGCACAGGATCGTTAATCTAGATGGATGCTATTTAATATACACCTGACAGATCATGTGCAAATTATAAAAGGTAGGGTTACATGATAAGAACTATTTTGCCCATCTGTGGGTAAGATTCTCTTACTTTTTGTTGCTCCCTATTCTGCGATTGGTTAATAGATACAACTACATTTCCCATGATGCATTTGAGACTAAATGTGTAACTCTTTGCAAAATTGAATGAGCATGTCTAGGTCAAGCGGAGCGCACACAGAGAAGAGATTCCAAGCGAGTAAAATAGACGTTATTCGAGATAGTGTATATCTGATGTGGAGCGCAAATAGATATTAGTGCGCTCAAACCAGAAAAAAATCTCTACAAAATATAATTTTGTTCATGCACTCAGGAATGGTCAGGAACAAGATAACACCATGTATATGTAGGGTGTGACCAAATGTGGTGTGTGACAGGGAGAGTACAGTATGTCACAGAAGGGAGTCTTTCACATGTGCAAAGGAACAGACCATCTGGTGTGCAGACACACTGGCACACAAGAACACCATCTCGTTTATCTCACTGCTCTGCTCGTGGTTACAGTGAAATAAGGGAACAATTTGAAAACAGTCAACCTATTCACTCTGATGAGGTTCTGGTTTTGATAAGTTTCACTAAGACACGGTCTTTGCACTATAAGAGTCTAACAGATATTCTTAAACACAAATCATACACAATAATTAATTTGTATCGTGTCAAGATAATTCAGATATCTTTGTGTCTTACAAACCCAACTTGACCCACTGACTGATCCCACACAGTATAATCTGGACACTGGCCAAAGCCAGTTGCTTTCACACAACAACACCTCCAAAAGTTTCGTTTATGGATGTTAGAACAAAAAGTGCTGTAGACTAGCTTTGTGAACCAAGATGCATGAGCTGGACCAGGTGAGCATGTTACCAAGATGCAACAGCCGGACAGGTGAGCATGTTACCAAGATGCATCAGCTGGGCATGTTACCTGGGGTGAAGGGGGGCTGGTGCTGGTAGGGCGTGTCTTTACGCCGGGGAGGAGCTCCCACCGCTGACAGCTCCTCAGACTCGGACAGCGTGTCGAGGTGGGACAGGCCCTGGCGTGACAGCGAGACAGGGATCGAGTGGGGGTGGGGTGGATGTGGGTGTGGGGTGTCCCTGTCCTCCTCCCCGCATGCTCCATGAGCGTCGGTCTGATGCTCTATCCCTACAGAGAGAACACAACAAACACACACACATGCTATGAATCCATCCTGAGGGGCACGGTCGGGGTCACCTTTCACAGTGAGGTAGCTCATCTTACTTACTGCTTAGGGTCACACATCACCATACTCAGGACTGATTATCAAGAGTCATGTTTGGAGAGCAGTAAAATGGCATTAGTGTGACATTAATGAGAACAAGAGCAAGCTTGCTCGGCTAACAGAGCACTTTAACTGTACTAATATTGAGATACACACAGACAGAATCAGCATGTCAATGCCAAACTTCAACCTCAGATTAAAGACCTGCCCCACTAATGTTCTTCAAATGACAACTGCACGATACATATCTCTCTTATACAATGTGTGTAATCATGTAGATATAGTACATGTGCAGCATAACCTTATTCTTGATAAATATATTTATTGACTTAACTGAATATGTCATAAACATGAATGGATGATCAGAAAACAAACAAAATGCAGATCTTGCCATCAGATCAAACATATGTACAGACAGTCAGCAGTTAATAGCTTCAAGCTTTTAAAATACAGTTATCTCTTTATTTCTTTTCCAATATGTTTTAGGAGAGACTGCACTCATTCCATAACTGAATGCAAAACAAAACTACACAACAAAGAAAAAGAGTAATACAGCATGTGGCAGAAAATATGCTGTATATATTTTTGGCCTGACAGAGAGAGTATGCAGAGTTAAAAGTGCCTGAATGATGAAAACCTCTAACAGACAGCTATAAATAAATGAAAACTCATTTGTGAGTCTAATTTAAACAGTAGAAAATATTCAACAAGCTAATAGAGGTTGAATGGACAGCCAGGGAATGGTTTGAGGATTATGGATTGCATACTCTATGGAGATTCCAATGTACTGTGATCAATGTGTGGACTATTATGTTACTGTATGGAATCAGTAAAACGCTTCGGAAAAAGCCTTGGAAAGTAAAGGTCCAGAATTGATGTACAACAGAGTGAAGACGCTAGTGGGAGGTTATCGAGAAATTGTCGAGGGGCTTGACAAGTTTTTCTGCTGACACTCTGAAGCCTCTGGTGACTCTCCTGCATGGAAATATACGTAAAAGAAAAAAAAAAACGATAATAACAAAAACCACAAACAAAAACAACAACAACAACAACAACAACAACAACAAAGAGAGAGACAAACAAAGCGGATTAGCCAAATCCGGTCACAACACACCTTGAGTGTTCAATATACAACCCAGAGATCAGCTGAGCCTGCGGCGGCCCAGTTCTGGCCCAGTTCTGGCCCCAGTCAGGGTCGGATCTGGTTCAGGCTCAGTGGACTCATGCTGTTGTATACAGTGATAGCTGAGGACAGTCACTCTACATGCATACTGATGTCCTGTGTCCTTCAACACGAGGAGGGACATCCAGACAGTGAAGACCTAGACCACAGCGGATTCGTGTCAAGTGAAGGCCAGATCTGCACTCCAGGCTGACTAAGATCCAGATACATGGGAATCAAATCTGTGGGTCTTTAGGAGAGGTGAAACGTTCACCATCAGGAAGTAGTGATTCATCCTGGTATTCCGCTTTTAGCATCTGGACAACCTACAGTGACTCAGCAGAGTTCCTCGACCAGGAGGTCATCCCAGAGAAGGAAGTCTGCAGACTCAGGGTCTATATGGAGCAAATGCTCTGTGGTATTTTTACATTCCATCCCTGACTTTCACCTCTCTAACATGCATAGGGATCGGGATTTCTTTGGATGATGTCCGATTTGGAGATGAACAATGTAAAGATGAAAAGAGTGATGCAGTGTCCACTGTTACCCCATGAACATAAAACATCTTTATGAATGTTTATAAATGTGCTATAAACCACAATTTGGTCTTATTACTAATATAAGCAAACTGTGGATACATGTCACTGTGAGGCCATCTAGATAGTTGCCCTCAGTCATGCAGGTAAGAGCGATGGAGGTCCACTGTGGCGCCCGGGGGCCTGGACTTACCCCCAGCAGCAGTGCTGCTGCCTGGACTGCCCTGTGTGCCGAGGGGCTGGCTGACGCGCGCGTCATTGCCATTGGGCTCGGGGCAGTTGTGGTTGACCCACAGTGGGGACGCGGCATTGCCGTAGCGTTGCGCCGTGATTGGACTGGGCGTGTCGGGGCTGTCAGCGAGCCCCGCCTCCTGCTGCTGCTCCTGCCTCTGAAAGTGCTGCTCCACCACCAGCTGCAGCTCTACACCCGGCACAGGAGGAGGAGAGACAGCACAACACCACATACACACACATACACACACACACACACATGCACACACACACACACACACACACACACACATACATACACACTCACACACACAGCCACACAAATCCACACACACAGGGGTTGTCAGCCCACAGCTACCCATTTTTTAAGATTCCCAACAGTCCTCACTGGAAGTCTTTCCAGCTGCTGAAGTGGTCCTAGTGGTGCTGTGCCTCAAAGGCAGGAATACTCCTAATTACCAATAATTCAAAACAGCCCATTATGGTTACACTACGCAAGTTTCCATCTGTGGCATAAATTACTGTGTGTAACTAAATTAGCCACAGCTTCTTCCTATGGGCATTCGTACCCTCATTTGTTACACAAGAGATACTATAACATGAGTACTGCTGAGATACACGTAGAACAATGTGGCAAGGTTACTGCTTATGAAAGTCAGCCCGTAGAATCCCAGAATCTTCTAGAAACAACTGCATAATGCTGATAAAGCTAAATTCATTTACTGTGGGTATCACATGAAACCATTGAAGGTCAGGATTACATATGAGCCCTTGCGAGAGACTAATGTAAGCTGTATGACTCATAGAATGGAAAAATGATATGTGAAAGGCAAACTACGCAAAGGAAACAACACAAAAAAGCGTGACGTAAAAATTCATGTTGTAAACCAAAGAATTCACTAAATTCACTAAATTCATGTACTTTCTCAGTCTCCTATAGCATAGCTGTTAATCATAACAGCTTCAAGTTCCTGCTGCCTGTATCTTTATCTCTTGTAAATAAACCAACAATGGTGACCTTTTACAGCTCCCACAGTCCCTGTTGGTTACCCACACACTAATCCACACAGCAACACACCAACCACGTCACTGCCCGGAGTGGCTTCTCCCATTATTACAAGGGTTACGATCTATGACCATGTTACACAAGGAAGATACAATCACATACTGTGAAACTTCAACACAGAAAACAGGGGGGGCTTACGTCAAACATCTAAACGGTCATGCCCTTGCCCTGTCTTATTCATAGCATAGTCACATTCATTCACTCTAAAGTCGCACAACAAGCATAGATGATAATGTTATATTTACAGTTCAGGGCACTCAAATCCATGACTTTAGGGCTGATAGCAGAATATTCCTGATAGCTGAACCATGGAAAATGAGCCTGCCAGCCCTGAAGGAGAGCTATGCTATCCATGTGTTCTACTCACTGAGCTCATTCACCAGTGTCTGAATAACACCAAAGTCTTGGGCTTGACTTCTCACAGAGTATTCTGTTTACTAATAGACCTAAAAGTCTAGTAAACCTCAACTCTAAATTACTGTGGATATGAGTATCTGGTACAAATTAATGTAAATGATGTAAGATCTGCTTCTTGAAAGAAAGCAAAATGACAGTGAAACAGTGACTGCGCAACTTGTTTTTCTACGTAACCTTTCATTCGGGTGATTGTCACAGCCTCAGTAAACTCTCCTGGCTGACCTGTAACTCCTGTGTTTCCCTGGTCTGTAAGGTGAGCAGTGAAGTCAACAGCAGGCAGTGGAGCAGACAGACATCCATACTCACCCCCGCCCCCCACCCCTTCCCCACCCACATCCCCACCCCCCTTTGGTGGAATGAGATGAGTGCCGTTCTACTTAATGAGATTTGAAAGGATGCTGAGTGTTCACTCATTACATAGAGCACTGGTCCGACGGCCGGCTGTCCATTTGAAAGCTGGGGTGGGGTGGTGTGGGGTGGGGAGGCACTAGAAGGATCCGTGGATCAATAGCAGAAGCTAATGTGGATTTAGCACGTCCATTACAGGAAATGCCTTGGCCATGAGTCAGCGAATCAGACATTTGGTGCCGTTTCATATTGTCTTAAAATTCCCTGTGACAGCAGCCACGCGTGCCCTCGTCGGACTCAACGGCCGAGCCAAGATTCTGCTCCAGTGACAGAGTTTTGCCCTTTTCTGAACAACGACCACATCAACAGGTGTTTCATAGAAGAGTTGTTGTTCATTCACTGACTTGAGAGTCCATGATGCAATGGGCTTGGTGCTTTTATAATGGAGAGGCAGATTAACAATATTGAATGTGAGCACGAGTGTGGGACAGGTTTCCCTTGAATTCTCAATCGACGTTGACGTTGACCTCTGCGCTCATCCCTGTGATTATCTAGATGTGCAGTGCAGTTTCAATCAGGGTAAACAATACAGTCTCCATGATGCCATAAAAAAAACATGGTCTATTCTACTTCCAGGAGAATTAGTGTGATCAATCTTCCAGTCCATAATATTCTGCATCGGTTTTTCTCTGAACGATAGTTGAGGCATAACAGTGCTGGTTCCTTATTTGGCATGCTAACATACTGAGACGTTCTCTGTCCCCCTTTATAAAAGGCAGTGCACCACCAGTGTACCACTCTCCACAGACCCACTCGTTAAGGCGCAGAAAAACTTAATAAAGAAATGAGGCCAAACAAAATGTCAGAAATGCGGGATGGTGGAGCAGGAAGAGACAAACTCAAGGGAAAAACAAGCCTGATAAAATGCAGGAGGCCAACAGCCAATAAGTGCAGTGATTGGCTCAACATAACATACATGAGTGTAGGGACAAGGCAGCCTAGCACAGAGGGTGTAGTTTATATGTCAGGCCTTTTTGTTTTTGTGTGTATGCGCATAGATATACATAATCATGACAGTATATGTACTGTATGTTTGGGCCTGTGTGAATATTTATGTATGAGCATGCGTGTGTGTGGGTAAGTGCACATAAGAGGTGCATGTAAATCTTCCCTTTTTTCATGTGTAGGGGTGGGTGTATACATATGCATATGTGTATGTAGGTGTGAGTGTGCATGCATACAATGACGAATGTGCTTGTTTGTGAGAATGTATGTGCCTGAGTGTGTATGTTTATATATATACTGTATGTGTGTGTGTGAGTGTGTGTTTGCGCATGCAAGTATGTATGTATACATGCGTGTGTGTGTGTGTGTGTGTGTGTGTGTGTGTGTGTGTGTGTGTGTGTGTGTGTGTGAAGCACCTCTCATGGTAGGCGGCGTGTAAACACTCTGCTTCCTCTGTGCAGGGGAGAGCTGTGTGCTGGGAGCCTGGTGGCGGCGAGGGGAATGGAAAAGAACAGCATGAGAGCACAGATCTGATTTCAACAACCCCCAACCCCACCCCCACCCCCCACTCTATTTCAGGAGCTACGTCCCTCTCAGGTAATCAATGACAACCGCATCAGAGAGAGCGTCCTCCATACCACACCACAGACCCGGCCTGCTGCTCAGGCTAACCTGGGCTAATGTGGTCATGCATGTCTGTGGGGCAGTTAGTGAGGAGTGGGGAAATGCAATACGAGTCCAAAGTTGGTACACGGGAGAGAGTAGAGAGGACTGCAGTAATGAGGCTGGTGAGGATGCTATACAATAATTCTCTTAGAAGCAGCTCATGTACAGATATCTGTTGTCTATTTTCAGGGAATTTCTCTGGCTTTATAATATACATGGTAAATACAAAGGCAGTTGTATGGTACTTACACCTACAGGACTAACACACATAGCACATGCAACATACTAAATATATAAATATACTTATACTATACTTATACTATATAAATATACTTAAATATTTGATTCTGTATTGTAAGTATGTATATAATGTAATGTTAACATTTTAAATGCCCTGTTTTGTAATGCGCCATAGATAAACTCGTAAGATACATGAAGAAACATGAAGCATATATAGATTGTGCGAGATAAACATACCTCTCCCTGGCCGCTGGGTGTCTGTTTGTCATCTTTAAAAACAAACAAACAAACAAAAAACATTCATGACTCATCCTGTCCATTTCCTCACAGTGTTCCCATTGATAGATAACAAAATAGGCCTGTCCAGCCAGACATAATGGTCCAGTTTAACAGACACAGAAGCAACATGATCATAACTTGTTTAGTCACGGTTGTATAGAGAATAATTTATGATCTAAAAAAAACAACCATATCTTTCATTTAATAACACACAGCCAGCAAGGCCACACAAAAAAAACACACACACACACACACACACACACACACACACAAAACAAACAGATCCCCTGAAAGCTGTAACTAAATAGAAGAGGATATCAATGCAAAGGTCTTCAAGAGCATTTAACGTGTAATTAGTCGAAACCATGAACCATGACTTTGTGGATGTGAAAAAGAAAGGCATTATGCTCAGGGAAAGCTCTGTCCGTGAGATCGTAATTTTCCCGAGATATAGACCCATTCCATCGATCATTCCCTCAGCCTTAACGACCTTTAGTGAGGTAGGATCGACCTGGTTCACGCATGAAATGACAACAGAAATGCCTTTGACAAAAATGACTATCAATGGTTCGTTCCTTTAGCTGAACATGCTCTTTACGTTTGCCTTACACTATAACTTATAGTATTTGACTTCATGTTTGTAAGTGCAGAGGTTATACAACTGCAGAGGGTTTGAGGTTACGTAACCATGATTTGTTGACACATACATTACGTGGAACGGTGTAATGTGATTTTCCGGGCCGAGACTAAACCGTCCCAAAATTACGCCTGTTTTGACTAAATGGAAAACTTATCATCCACTGATGGAAATAATCATCATTAAATCTCTAAGGGAGGAAAATGGACACTAGCAAGTTCTTTGGCCACCAGTTACACAACAAAATCCCTTATAAAAGTAGGGAAACGCGGGTAGAAATATGAATGAAAGTGATCCATCTGTGATTAATACGTCCATAAGCATAGGAAAAGCGGGAAATGATCACGCTTACTCTCAGCTTCCAGTGTGCCCTGGAAAGAAACACTCTGAACGGTCCCAGGTTTCGCATGAAGCACCTGAACAGCTCCCACTTAGCCCTTATAGACGCTCCAGCCGCTACGGGAAGCTCAGGGAAAGAGCCTGTTTATGGCCTGATTAAAACGAGCGCGGCGACACGGCTAGCTGAGAAAAAAGAACACATCAACCTGTTGTAAACTTGACTCACCAGAGAGGGTTGTTTTATTACTTATTACTTCGTCAAGGCACCAATTTGTACACATGAGGATGTTATTACTGAGTGGTATTGTAAAAGAGCAGCAGCTACCAGTGCCCATAGGTTTGGAACGGCTTCAGTGCACAGTATATCAATCAGCAGCGCCAGGGTAATGCATCCAAGCTGCTGGGCTTCAAACATATCCTGAGAACTGTAAAGATATGTCCCAGAGTCTGTGAAACACGTCACAGAGCGGCCATGTGACGCAAACGTTTAGGAATCTAGAAAAATGGCTCTTTTAACGAGAGAAAAACTGTTTTTTTTGATCGAGTGAGAAATACCAACTGGACAAAGGGCTGCTTGTTGTTTGACTGCTGTCCTGTACAGCGTTCCCACGTACACCCCCTACTACTCGCATCCAAAAAGAGGAAAATAAGCCCCAGTCCACCACTCGAAGCACACAGCCACACCAGCCCAATAGCCCCCGTATGTTTGAGAACCAAAGCAGTGCATATAATCAGGGCTTAAAGTGGAGGAAAGTAAACCTTTTTTAGGCTGATGCCTTCCAAACATTTGTCTATGGAGGATGCCAGCTAACATACAGCGGGCACAGCTTGGAAAACTAGGACCCAGGAAAAGAGTTTTGGAAACAAATAGGGTTTGGAGAGCCAATCATCCATAGAGCTCTTCTGCAGTGGAGTGAAATAATCACTTGCTTTGGCACACTAGAGGGGTCCCATTGGCAGCAATTACTTAAAGATGGGGTATGATAGTGCTTTGGCTGAGGGGGAGGACGATATAAACACATATGTCAGGGGGGATAGGGAGTTAGCTGAGGAGAGATCTGGACCAGCGTGTCTTATGGAACGTAGGCCTACGTAATGAAGCCATTTTCAAATCTGTGGTGTTGCACTAGTTGGTGGGTGATGGGGTTGGCTTCTGTTTGGACATTTTAATAGCAGCCCTAAAGATTTGTGGGCAGCTTGTCAAAGACATAGAATACAAGATGGCTGCCAGTGCCAGATCAGTGAAAAGATCATGGGTAAGCACTGCCCACATCGATTCACAGCTTAGCAGTTAGGCTACTAATGGAATATTGCCACTCTCTTCTCTCTTCCTTGATGGACATGGTTGTTGTGCAGTCCCACCAATAACCAGGGAAAGTTACCTCAAAGGCTGAACACGATTTGAATCCATCGCTGTATACATTGTTCATCTTGAGCTGCTAGACCACCAGCTCCACTTTCTACAATGGTGGGACCATTATGGAAGTTGACCCCTTACATTTTTCATCGAATGTAATTAAGTAGGGATGTTTTGGCTGGAGGTTTACTGTCCTGTTTGAAGTAGTCTCACACCAGCTCAAGGCCATTTTGCGAGCCTAATGATGACTGTGTATGTACAGTATGTACTGAACTCTCAAAAACAAGCAGATTATGGCCTGTGTCTTCAGCATGTAACAGATGTTAGGTTCAAGGGAACTGATGAGTACTGACAGTTCCGCTACTAATGGCTGATGATACGGGGTGTGAAGGGCAATAACACAGAGTTGTTTCTGTTCTACGTGGCTCTGCGCGTGGACGCGACAGACCGTGAAGAGAGGGTGGTGGCGTTCTTGCGATGACTACGTTGTTGGAGTTGCCGCCACCCCACTGGCTCCATATGCTGACGCCACATGGAAGGATGTTTGTGCTGATACCAGCCGGCGACACCAACATCACACACACAAACACACACACACACAAACACACACACACAGACACACACACACACACACACACACACACACACACACACACACACACACACACACACACACACACACACTCAACTTAACAACCCCCCCCTTCAGGTGGCTCATAGCATGAGACAAAACATTCCCCTGCATCATCACTTACACCACTGATTAGCAAACATTAAGGTCATGTTTGGAAATGTGTTTTAGTGCCTGTGATTGTAAAAAAAAAATATTGATTTAAGCAGTGTATGAGTGGTACGTGTTATTCTTAATTTACCTACACTGGCAGAGCTCATTTGTATGGTAATTACGTTGATGGGAAACAAATTCATATTCAAATTCTGTCAAACTAATCACAGCCTAAATTATGAATCGCAAATGATTCCAAACAGAGCTCATTATATCAAGAGAACAATAAACGGAACAATGTGATGTAAATGTCTGCCATAACTGTCTCTGAACTACTACTTCTTCGCAGCTAATTTCTCTCAGCTTTCCCCTTCTAAGCTTATTCGTGCACAGAATACCAGATCAGTCTTACCTGCTGCGTTTGGATCATTGTAAATAACCAGAGTGGCGGGTGTGGGTCTTCTCTTTCGGATCTAGAAGGACAGAGGTTTTTTACACATTACATTTGATCAGAAGTTGCCCTTCATTAAGTCACAGCCCTGTTCCTGTCAAACATCGTAGAGTAACACAAACTCAAGCCTTAGCATAATGGCACTATTCCAAACTGAACACTGGAATCTAATAAATGAGGACACTAGCCAACAGTGGGTTCTAGACTGCTTCGTTCTCGGAATTTCTTTTGGACACTGCGTGCACATGTGTGTCAAATTATGATGCACAGAGACTGGACGTCAATTCAATCAATGACTGAGAAGACATGGGGGGGGGGATGGGCGGCGAACATTTACAATGCTCTGTTGGCGACACATGTCCAATAAGACATGATCTCATATTAAGAAGGCCCAATTCATTCTCATCCAAGGACATCACAATCAATGCAAAAGCACTCGAAGAACAGGCAAAAAACACTAAACCTTTCACCTACAATCTCTTCCATTTGGTTACATCATGGTTTTCACGCCTGTTCAGTGATATAGTTGATGAGGCACAAAGGAAAAGGCCTGATAAAGCCTGTTCTAATGGCGGTCTTAGTCAGCACAGCCAGGCTTGAAACTGATTGGACACTGACCTAACATCATCATACATTTTTTTTTTCTAGCACTTTGTTGTTGCCCCACCGTCAGCAAAAGTTCACCCCAGATAAAAGAGTGTAGCACATCGTTTCTGGCAGAGGAGCTGCTTGTGTGAAGCCTTTCTTATTATACAGATGACAGCCCCCCAATGATGCACAGTGCGCACACTGGCGCTATGGTTTTTGCTATGAGCATTTGCTTTTCTAAAATAGAAATTTCCCAAATGAAAAGAGGTATAAAGGACAATCAGTGAAGGCACCTGAGATTGTCCTGAGTTTTTTCTTCTTTGTATAGCACTTGAAACACAGAAGAAAGGAATCACCCTCTCCACAAAAACACCTCACACAGCAGAGCTGTGCCATAGACGACCATTAGCTCTAGTCCCTATAATGTGCCCATATTGCAAAATAGATTTACCAGAAACCTGAACAAAGCAGAGAGCCCTTTGAGTGGGTCTCTAGAGGACCCCAATCCCTCATCCCCACCACATACACACACACACACACACACACACACACACTCCATTACCCTGAGAGGAATAGGAGCTTTCCCAGTCCCAAGCACTCTCTCTCTCTCTCTCTCTCTCTTTCTACTCACATGTTCGGATGCCTGCGGGTCCAGCTGGCTCTGGAACAGTGGCACAGAGAACTGGATCTTCTTGGGACTGTTGGGCTCCATGCTTTCCTCACAGGACACACCGAGTGAGACAGAGACCCGAGAGAGGAGGGAGGGAGTGGGGAGAGTGAGCGTGAGAGAGAGAGAGAGAGAGAGAGAGAACGAGAGAGCAAGAGAGAGAGAAGACCTACTACTGGTGAGCAGCTGTGTGGCCAAGCTTACAGCTTACAGCAGCAGCAGCCTCCTCTCTGGCCCCCACCTCTTATGAGTACTCTGACTGCTCTCACTGGACTGCCCGCCTCCCTCCTGCTCCACTCAGAGGGAGAGAAAGAGAGAGAGAGAGGGAGAGAGAGAGAGAGATAACGTGGGAGGTGTGTATATATACGTACAGGAAAGTGAAAGGAAGGAGAGATAATATGAGATCAGAACAGAATAACAACAAAGACAAACAACAAAAGAAGAAAACTAAAGATAAAGTGAGAGGTAAGAGCGAAAGAGGAGAGGAAGAGATGAGAAGAGAAGGGAGATAAAAGACAAGTCAAGTCCCGGCCCAGAAAGAAACAAAACAACCGATGCAGATTTCTTTCCCCGGATTTCTTCCACGAAATCTCGAAATCACACAAAAGCAGTGTGGGGGGCTGCTCTGCCAATCTCAGTCTCCAGCACCCCTGCTCTCGCTCTCAGACTACCAGCAGCGCTGTCCTCCTCTCTGCACTGGACTCCCTCTCTACTCCAATCGGCTGCCTCCCACGATGGGCTGGGCTGGGCTGGGCTGTTATCTGTGAGATACAGCGCTGCCTCCTCCCTCTCTCCCCAGTATCATTAGCAACACTCACAGAAGTGCAATATAAACCCCCACCGGGACCTGCTGATGCATCCTCCATTATTGATGATCCAAGTTCAGGAAGCTTTTTTTCCCCTCCCCCCCTCCCTTTTCCCTTCCCTTTCTTTTTCCCAGGCCAAAGTAAACCTGAAGACAAAAAGTCCGTGTTTTATAATGCAGGACGTCCTCAATCAACCATGGCACGTCTTTTTTGGATTTTTTAATTATTCAAAATGACTTCTGTGGAGAGTTATGCATCAATGTCATAACAGGCTTTTATTTTTAGGTTGACCTGGCTAATATCGTTAGTGCGGCAGGTTTTGTTCATTATAATTCATTATAATTAAACATTTACAAATATTAGCCATTTGTTCAGCTAACCTCAATGAGAGAACTTGAGGAAAGACTATAAATGGCCCCAGACCACTCTTTGAAAAGGTATTTCTTTGCTCTCCGGTTGACAATCTGAATGAAAAACACAATGAGGCCAGGAGGGAAGCTTCAAACAGATACAATAGGGGGAACAATTCTGAACTCTGAACATTAACTATTACAAAAATAACATCACCCACACAACCTCTCTAGCACAACACTGTAGCCTAGTATTTGATAGAGCGCAACTAGACGCTCGACATCCCTCCATAGACTCATTAACTTTCCTATGTGCTGGTAAGCTTTTTTCTGGTCAGTTCCATTGCATATCACAAGTGCTTCAAAACACACTGGGGTGGGACAAAATGTTTTTCATGACCAGTCAACAAGTCCACCTCTGTAGCCGTTGGCGCGGGGCCCTACTGCCCCAGCTCTTGTTTGTGCCAGTGCACCAATGGTGCCCCATTGAGGTGACATGAGGTCATCCCCCCACACTTCAACCTGAGGAAATGCCAGGGAGTTAGAGTAAAGCCTTCTGGGGGTCGAAGGGGTTGGAGTGGAGCCAGAAGACCGCGGCATGGCTTGATGTTGGGAGCTAGGCTGCGTTGGAAGGGGCCCCTTTGGGTGTCATGAATTGAAATGTAGGGTAACCTCAATCGACACAGTTTAGTTGTTTAACTAACAGCTCACATTTAGATTCAGGAGGAAATATCTGTTGAGAATTAGGTCATCGGTTTTCCATTGGGTTGCCAGGTTTGGGGTGCCGCACGCACGGCGCCACACTCACTCCACACCAATCCAGGAAAAGCAAATTTTCCAAAACACACACGCAATCCCCTCACCGTGCAAAACACCACAACGCAACACAGGCCCCGTTGTTTCCTCCCAGAAGCGAGAAGGAGTGATTGGAGGGTGAACAACAGTAGGAGACTGAGAGTGCAGACATGCGGGGTGCACACGAGTCCGCCAGTCTCAGCCGCTGAATGCACAGCAATCTTCTGGTGCCAGCAGTCAGCACACAGGACACAGCAGGTACACAAGCCAACTTCCACAAGCTGCAAATCCTCCTAGAAAGTAATAGGCCAAAAAAAAAAAAAAAAAAGAAACTCGGCACAGTTAATCTTTTGTGAGAGTTTCTATACATTTTTGGGGAAAAAGAAACCCTTTCAAATGATCAGAGATGAATTTGAGGCTTTGGATGCATTAAGTATGTATTATCATGACGTTACCTGACCGCTCAATGACACCTGTGTGTCAAATCACCAGGGCAGACCTCTTCAGCGGCAGCTCTTTCACGAGTTTATCCCTGTGGTGTGTCTGCCAACCCCATTCTGTGGCCCACTGCACAAAAGGGCTCCTTATAATATCAAATCCCTTAAGCACCCATTCAACCTGCAGTGCCACCGACAGATTCACAATGTGGCCCTGTCTGAGAGACAAGTTTCTATGGCAACACGGGCCCAGATTGCACAGCCAGTGATGGGAAAATGGGAATGACATTTATTCTTTTTTCTTCATAAACATGGGTGTGTGTTTATTTATTTTAGGGACCTTTTTTAGTGCTTACAGAAAAGGGCAACAGACAAAGAGGCGATACCACTCCATTTAAATGAAGCTGTTGGAACGGCCTTATCATTAAGAGCAGTGTGAATTGCTGTGGCATTGTGCATATTGTTCACAATGAACAGGAAGTGGCGCTGAGTTGAATGTTCAGCTGAGGAGATGAGATTTTCTGCATGGGACAAATTAAGGACCAGGGACAAATGAAGAGACAAAAAACAAAACAAAATGGTCTGAACCATTGTGAGCAACACAAGTTGTCATACAGAGGCAGATCCTTGCTAAGCTGTCTGCAATTATCATCGCTCCCTATTGTTTTATCTGCTCATTTGTAAAGCACTAGATGCATTAGATAGACACCACCACAACAGATTTACTGAAAATAAATAAATCTTTATTAATGATTTGCTTTAGACATCATCCCTCATGCATCCCAGAGGTGACAAATTAGCAAAGTAAAACATAGTGCTTCCATAGCACATAAACTGCAGTCATACGTACAGGTAATACAAATCAATTAGTATTACAAATCATTTTAGGACTTAAGACAAACAACAAGAACAACAACAGCAATAACAACAATAACAACAGCACAAACAACAGTGATGCAACAATCCCTGTGGTCTCTCTCCCTTGCTAAGGTGAGGAGATAACACTCTGTGTACATCCTCCTCGTAACACTTAGCTCTAGTTTCTCCATGTTACACCACATTAAAAATAAAGACCTAAAGTAGTGCTGTCTACAGAGGCAAAACTTATTTAGGAATGTGCTTTAGGCTATTTTAGTTCTTTGTCCTCGTTAGGAGAGCGTGATATATTACAGACATAAATATAGCCGACGAGCGGAGACAAATACGCATGGCTAAGTAGAACCTTCAGAAGTGGCACACCTAAAAACAGTAGTTGCTATTGGTCAATTCAAGTTGCGAGTGAAATGTATTGCACAGTTAGTTCCTCACAGAGGCTGCATTAAAATAGGAGGGGTGGGTCTGTTTGTGCAGTAGACACTGATCTGGAAAACCACATGCATAGTTTCACGTATGCATCCAGACAGACACACAGGCACATTCACACACAGACGCACACGTACAGTATATATCGACACTCGACAGCCGCTCTCTTCGAACTTGCTCACCTTTCGACAAACGGACATGCACGTGGACCAACAGCACATACTTAAGCACATCCCGCAAAGTATAAGGATTTACCATTGTACCATCAATACAGCCAGGTCACCACCCCCGTACCACTCCCCAATACACACCCCCCCCCCCCCCCCCCCCCCACCCCATCCCCTTGACCCTCCCCCAGCACCAGTCCCAGCCAACAGCGGGGGTCACAGTTCCGATCAGAGGCAAGAAACTGTGTTTGCCAGTAGGGGTGCATCGTACACATACAGCAGCGTTGGTGTGTGGAAGAAGGAAGTCTGCGTCTGTGTCCCCCCGACTGATAAGGGACGAGACCGGGGGGGTGGTGGTGCTCCGGGCTGGGGAGATCTCTCCTCAGTGCAGGCTTCAACAGTGTTCAGCACAGAAACCTCTTCAGTAAGAGTTTGTGTTTTCCTTTTTGTTTTCTCCTCCTCTTCAGCTGCAGAGAAGGAGGGAGGAAAGAAGACATAAAAAAAGAGGTGGTGATGTGCCAATGTGACAGACGTCAGTGACAGCTCTGAAGTACCGTGAGGAGAGATGTCTTATTTCATCACGCAAGGGTGGAGATGACTTTATTCAATGACTTTATGACTCAATAGGACAAAGTGGAACTAGTGCACCCTCCGGCTGTCTGTCTGTCTGTCTGTCTAAAACACTGGCCTCAAAGACAATCCACGTCAAATGATGTACTCATGCGATATAAATAAGCTTACCATTCAGGTAGAAATGCTTCCCCAGCAAAAGTATATATAACCAGGGTGTGTGTGTGTGTGTGTGTGTGTGTGTATGTGTGTGTGTGTGAGGGGGGTGTGTTAGGGCAAAGCAACCTTTCTTTTGTTCATTGACTATGCTGGAATGGTACGTAAGTGCTCAATTTCCTGCCCACTCAAGCAAATCTAAACATCTAAATGAGATGGGATTGCTTGGTTTATTAGAGCAAACCTCGCTGGCATTTTAAACGGGTGAAAAAAAGGTGCACTGCGCTTGGCCTTACCTCTCTCACAAATCCCCCAGTCCGCTCACGGCTCATGGCTGCTCCCTCGACACCACCACAGCTCTTCTGGGAGACACAGCGGCGAGGAGCTCGCTCAGGATCTCTTGCCGGATTTCGTCGGCAATGCTGTCTTTGATCTGATGAAAGGTGACGTATGGGGATGAAGGGGGGGGGGGAAGAAGACGAGAGGAAGGGGGAGGGAACCCAAAAAGAAAAGGCTGTTTGAGAGAGCAAAGAACAGAATGGCAGTGTTTTTTTTTTGTGTGTAAAATCTCCTGGCTGGCCCAGGCCTGGCCTGGCACGATGGCGTAAACACATGGTGGAGTTAAAAAGAGTGGCTGGCATCGCCAGGAACATACTGTTCCACACACACAGAGAGAGAGAGAGAGAGAGAGAGAGAGAGAGAGAGAGAGAGAGAGAGAGAGGAGACTGAGAACATCTCACTCAAAATGCACAAAATCCTGCCAAACCTATGACATCATTCTAAAAGACACGCGAGGGGAGAAAAAATAATTATAAATTCACACACACACACACACAAAGCTGCGTCTCAAAGACAGGTCCACCGATCAATTCCAAGTTTCCTTTAAAAGCTAAAGGAGGTGTAAGACAAATCGCCAGGCTCTTAAATGAAGCTTACAAATGTTTTTTCATGAGCGGATCTAGGCAGTAGCGATGTTGTCACCACCCCACATCTGTCAGAGGAAAGGCGAGGACAGGAGGGAGGACATGTCTCAGGTGATGCCAAGGACATATTAAATGTGTTCAGGACAGAGTTGCTCCTTCCTCTTTGCGTCTCAGATGACCCATGAGGTAAAAGAGACAGAACCCAACTCTTCGGGAAGAGAAGCTTCTAGAATACATTGTATAATACATAGCTCTTGTGACAGCGTAGCTAGTACCAGTACCAGTGCAGTACATTGTGAATAACTCGAAACGAACACCCATTTTATGCAAATACAAAGTATCAATGTGCTGCACACTGATACTTGTTGGTTAGCAAAAAAGTTGGTTTTGGAAATTGTTTTAGTTGGTTAGAGACACACGATTCAAAAAGTCTTCACTGCTGAAAACCAATAGGAGGATGGCAGCCGAAGGGTTCTAAAGAGAATTCACTGAGGACTGGGGGTTCTTCTAGAAACAGGTATTCTAGGCTAGGCCTCTCAGCTGCATCCCCATCCTGGGAGAGCTCTGCTGAAGAGAGGCATTCTGGAAAGCATTAACACTCAACAGAGAGGACTTCCCTCAGGCCACTGACACTCACCTCTTTGATCAGCTGTTGCATGTGCGGGTTTTCTGCTCCTCTCTCGGATCCTACTCTTCCTCCTCTTCCTCCTGCTGCTCCCCCTTCCCATCCTCTCTCCTCCAGAAGGTGGGGTTTAATAGCTGCCTGGCTCCCCTGCATCCCTGTGATGGAGCATCTCTCCATCCCATCTCCTTCATCCCCCTCCATCGTCACGGATGGCCCGTCTTCCCTCTCCGGGGCCAGTGGCTGCGAAGCCTCCACCCCGGGCCGTGGAGGAGGGGCCGGGGTGAGGCAGACTGTGGCCCGGTAGAGGCCTCCCCTCTGGGGTGACGAGGGTCCGGAGGCCCTGCTGCTCCTCGAGGGGCTGGCGGTGCCCGAGGAGCGCCCCGACATGGGGGTGGTGGCGCAGCTGAGCCCCCCCTCGTAGCCCAGCTCAGACTGCAGGTACAGCTGCTCCCTCAGGAGGTCAGACAACTGGGGACACATAAAAACAAACACAAACGTGCACATTAACACACCCACCCACCCGCGCACACACACACACACACACACACACACACACACACACACACACACACACACACACACACACACACACACACACACACACACACACACACACACACACACACACACACACACACACACACACACACACACACAAGCCTGAAAGAAGAGCAGAGAGTTAATACATAAGTGCGCACAGCCGCACACACACACATACACACACACACCAGATATATGAGCCTGAAAGAAGAGCAGAGAGTTAATTCATAAGTGCGCACACACACATACACACACACTCATATTGTTATGCGAGCCTGTAGCTGTGGCGGCACACTCACCGGCTCCAGGGCTGAAGAGTTGGACAGGCTGTCCAGACTCTGACCTCTGTGCATGGCCTGTAGGAAGAGTCACTCATTACAAGGAGACTAACAAATAAGGGTAAGAGGAGCTTAAAACAGCCGTGTGGTAGTCTTAAAATATGAACCCTAGCCTAATCTCAAAGACAAAGCCAGCTAAGAAGTGATGGTTTAGGACTACAGTGATAGTGGTCCCAGTCTCTATCTACACAAGGCTTTACATTATTATTATATTTTAAATAAGTTAAGAACCTTGAGTATTCTATTTGGGGTACAAATTCAACTTTCAACAAGACAGGAGTTGATTTCAATTGATAAGAGACTTGCTTACTGGATTCCGTAAAAAATATTGTCCGTGAAGGATCTCCAAATGCGTAATGTTAAATTGTTCACACAACAGTATTTCTATGGTATGAAGATGCTGTAGTGGAAGATACTGACCATAGGGTGGCGGTAGAGGCCAGGATGCTGAGCGGCGCGGAGCTGCTCGTTGAGAGTGAGGAGACGATCCTCCACCTGCAGCTCCAGGTCCTGCAGCTCCTGCCTGACTGCACCGCGCAGACCCTGCAGCTGCCCTGCCTCTAGCCTGATGGGGGGGAGAGAGAGAGAGAGAGAGAGAGAGAGAGAGAGAGAGAGAGAGAGAGAGATAGATTGTTAAGGGGGAATTTATTGGGGATCCATGAAGTAAGTGTAATTTGGGGCTAATAAGAGCATTATTGAACTCCATCGTTCACCATGAAATCTCACTCTGAATGTTGTACATGTTTCTCTCCAGTTTGGTCTGTTGGACATTCTATATACCACACGTTTATATACAATTTAATTCATAAATATGATCTGCAAATCTACCATAATCCACCAAATAACTGCAGTTATTACAGTTTCAAATGCGAAAGAAGATTGAGTAAATGGGGCTATGAAAAAATACATCACAACAAGACTAATCAAGTCAACTTTACTGTGGTGCTTCAACTACAACTTCTAGGCACCACTTCCCTGGAGATCAATATTTTCGTTAGTTTTTCTTTCTAGACACACTGAAAGCTATCAAACACTCTGCACACAACTGCGTAAATTAAGCTGTTATTTCTGAGTGGCAAAAGAGAAACTAAATCCAAGATACATGTGCACTTCCTTCAGTGAACCAAGCTAGTTGCCACCTTTGATATGCACAAAATGAGCATAAACAAATACAGACACTGAACTGTGGATTGCATCTATTGAGTGTCAGTAACCTCATCCGCATCTTGAACCACATACCACACCCAGTGGTCCAACAGTACAGGGCCAGTAAGTGCAGCTTCACAGAAAAATCAGTGATAAGTGCGATAATGGCACATTGCACAATGTGTGGACGCAATGTGCGATCTATTAAGGCAACATCAACATAAATCTTACTGTTCCACAGATGAGCCTATTTGAACACACATAAATAAACTGATTTTGCTGCGGCAGACAAACACACACTGCACATGGCACCTGGCACCATCAAACTTTAACAACACAGATTGCGATGTAAACTGAAGTGTTTGTATAGATGTGTGTTGTTATTTGAAGTAGTTCAACAGACAATGAAGCCTCCGCACATGAACACTCTACGAAGTGGCTTACACAGTCCCCACTCTGCATCACTAGCTTGGAGAGAAGTGCTCTGGAGCACACTTCACTTCACTTCACTTCACTTCACTTCACTTCACTTCACTTCACTTCACTTCACTTCACTTCACTTCACTTCACTTCACTTCACCCAGGATATGCGTGCGCGCGTGTGTGTGTGTGTGTGTGGGGGGGGGGTGGATGGGCAGGGTATCAAGTTCGAGTATCAAAGAATAAGTGTGTCTGTGTGTCTGTGTGTCTGTGTGTCTGTGTGTCTGTGTGTCTGTGTGTCTGTGTGTCTGTGTGTCTGTGTGTACCTCTCCTCTTGACTTAGGTGCTGGTAAACTTGAGACTGCTGTCTCATCAATGCCAGCTCCAGGTCCATCATCTGCGTACGGAACACACTTAGACTCCTCTTCCTAAGCTGCAGATCCTGGAGCAGGGGTGGGAGAGAGGGAGGAAAGGCTCATTACGACTGATAACACGAACACACACTACGCGCACGCACACGCACACACACACAGTTATAGCCACACACACACACATACACACACATACAAACATGCTAAAACACACACAAACACACACTGCAGATAAACTTAATCTCCAGACCACATTCATGATTTTTAAGAAAATGACAGACAGTCTTGGGAATTATAAGAAAATTGATTCAAGCTCTTGACCACACCACTCACCATAAAAGGGGACCAGAAATAGCCACAGGGGAGCTTAAGAACTCAAATTCCCTCTTCTAGGAAAACATTTTCTTTTTTTCACAGAGAAAGGCAAAGGCTTACCTCATAGAGCGTCTGGACAGACCTATGTGGACTGAAGGCATTGGTGAGAGGGTCTTCAGGACGTGGGGAAGAGCCCTGCCAAAAAAACAACCACAACCACACAGAGACTTTCAGGAAAGAATGTCTCAAGGCTAACCACAACTAGCTCACGGTTGCACCCTGACCCACGTGCTCGTGTGTGTGTGTGTGTGTGTGTGTGTGTGTGTGTGTATATAGGTGTGTGCTTGTGTGTGTGTGTGTGTGTGTGTGTGTGTCTGTGTGTGTCCTTGTGGCTGTTTGTTCTCTGGGAGGGACAACCACATCAGAGCCAGAGCCTCCCTTATCACACAGCATGTCTCAGTTATGGTAAAGCCTGACAGGGATGCTGTTATCAGTATCAGTATCAGTTAGAAGTCATGGGTTCTTCTTTCCTGGAAGTATGATACAGGTCATGAAAAAGGATACAACATGGTCACATGTTTTATAGTACGTATCAAATCACAAGATGCGTTAAAATAAACAATGTTTAATTAAAATGTGTAAAATAAATAACAAATATTGATTTAATAAAACCACACAGTGCCACCCAGTTGCACTTGATCACCCCTGTTGTGTTCTGAGGAATGGTAAAGAAAGTGTGTGTGCGTGTGTGTGTGTGTGTGTGTGCGTGCCTGTGCATGAGCTGGGTACCCACCTGGGCCAGGCTGTGCACGGTTCCTCTGATCTCATGCAGGACCCTCCTGAGCTGCATCTCAGTGGTGGAGGGGGCTGGCAGGGGTGCTGGCTCCTGGGGGAAGGGAAAACACGGAGGCCCAGAGTACTGTGTGTTGTAGGGCTGTCCGAGGCGACTAGGTGTTGGCATGCTGCTGGGCAGACTGTAGGGGGCGCTGTGAGGGTGGACGAGGGGACTGTAGGGAGGGACTGGAGAACTGTAGCGACTATCAGGCTGCTGCTGCTGAGGGTACTGGGGATGGTAGGGGGAGCTGTAAGGCGAAATGCCATGCCCTTGACCATAGGGGGCACTGTTGAGCATGCTGGCACTCTGCGGTGGCGTGAAGAAGGCACTCTGAGGCGGGGTGAAGAAGGGAGTCGTGGAGGGCGTGAAGGAGCTGCCCATGGGCTGGGGGAAGGCACCGCTGACGGAGGAGTGGAGGCTGTTGTAGGGCGAGCCGACCGGCCCTGTGGGGTATGGGGAGTGGAACTGGAGGAGCTGGTGGTGGGGGAGGGCGTGATGGTGCGTGGGGGAGTGGGGATGAGGCTGGTTCAGGGTCAGGTTAGGCACGCTGCTCCAGCCGCCAGCCTCACTGAGCGGCCGGTGCGGCCAGTCGTGGGGGGCGCTGTAGAGGGAGGTGTTGGAGAGGGCCAGGTGCCTGGGCGGGGTCAGCGGGTACGGGGGGATCCGTGAGAACGGCCCGTCCTTCGCGGCGGAACCGGAGCTCCTGTCACCAGCAGGAGAGTTT
Organism: Clupea harengus; assembly: GCF_900700415.2. Taxonomy (NCBI): domain Eukaryota; kingdom Metazoa; phylum Chordata; class Actinopteri; order Clupeiformes; family Clupeidae; genus Clupea; species Clupea harengus. The sequence goes on along the minus strand of NC_045153.1, from coordinate 20,610,848 downwards.
ATGATGAGAGTGGTTCGGCAGCTGGGCTGCCCTTCCTCATCCTCAACCTCTTCCTCGTCCTCCTCATTGTGGCCTTCCTCTAGCGCCCCCTCCGGGTCTGGAGTATAGTGATAGGCGAAGGAAGTTGGGGTGTGTTGCCGGATCGAGCCGTGGCCCAGCTGGATGCGGAGCGAGGAGACCACGCGTGAAGGGGTTAGCATGGAGCAGGGCAGCGAGCTGGACCGCAGCATGGGGTTCCGGCCCAGACGGGCCTTCCGAAGCTCCTGGGCCCGGGTCGGCGCCCGGCCAGCGCTGTCCTCACACACCGAAGAGGATCGCTCCTGTGCCCGGTGCAGGGCCAAGTGGACCTGATCAGATGCACCACGTTCGCTGGCGCCCATCACCTCACCTGCGCTGTCCGAGGCAGCGGTGGAAGCTTCCGGAGGATCGCTAGGAGAGGAAGCAGGCTGCCCTGGAGTTGAATGAGCCTCTGGACCAGAGTCTGAGTCATTAGTGGAACCTAGTGCTGACTCACACACCCGATCAGCAGTGACCTCTTGTTCTGCAGTAGAACCCGGTTCTGCAGGAGAACCCAGCTCTTTAGTAGATGGAGCCTCCATGGATGAAGAGAGTTCTAACGAGACCCCAGCCTCTGCCTGAGGTAAGGCCTCTGTAGTAGACTGGTTGGCAGTGGTAAGACCAGGCTGATCCGCGGAACTGACTGGCTGGAGGACTTTAGTGTCGGTCAGGCTGGAGATCTGGTGGACGTTGTACTCGGGCACCTCCTCTCCCTCCTCCTCCACCTCGCTGTGGGTCTCCAGCACGGCCTGGGCGTCCAGCTCCAGGGGTGCAGTGTCGGCGGCCAGAGGGGTGGTGGGGTCACCTGCGTGGGACGTCACCGTGGTCTCGCTGTCGCAGCTATCTGAGCTGTCCTGCACCTGTTTGTGAAGGAAACGAGGATGAGAAACAAACTAGAGAACTTCAGGCCATTAATCCTGTTCAGTAACTCTCTCCATGCTTTACCCTTCAACATTTGGAAGAATTGTAAATACTTGATATTTGGAGAAAGAATTTAGAGGTGAACTTCCACAAGTCGTTTCCCTCCCATCACAAACAGCACCCCATATCGATAAACCACATTGTGTGTGAACTACTAATTCTATATCAGCATTCCCAGTGCCTCTGGGTCTTCACATGGCCCGAGTAAGGGATGATTGAAGAGTACAGAAGCAACGTAAGTTCTTTGGCATAACGTGGTGTTCAGGTAGCAATAAATAATGCACGCTTGAGGTGGTAATGCTGGAGGAGCTGGCTGTTATTCAGCTTACACAGCAGTTGCCGCACATACATTTAGGCATGTATATAGCCCACAAAGGTTGCCATTTATATTCAGGCATGCATATAGCCCACAAAGGAAACACTTGGATTAGTTTAGAAAGAAGCTAACCTGTTTAGATTGTAGTGCTACTTTCTTTAGTCACGGACAAGAATAGCGTTGGATACTTTGCTTGGTTACAATTGATTCCATTTGTTGCTAAGGCTGAATCCTTTAGCTTGCTAGCTGTTTCAATGCTTGCCACATGTTATGTAACTACGGAATTAATCGCGTTTGCACTACTTGGCAAAATGGGACAATGAGAGTTTATTTTATTCATTCTTTAGCTTGTCTGACAACTATCAACTGTTATTTATTATGGTTGTCATAGTTAACATTCAAAGTTTTCAAAAAATGTATATAGAACGATGATTAAACTTTTTTTACCAGATCTACTTTATAGGTATCCTGTTATACAGAATATATCACCAATCAGACAAGAGGATCTCTCATCAGCGGGGTATAAAGCGAGTTAATTACCTTTAGATAATTAGCTGAGCAATCAGTGGAGGGGTCTTCAGCAAATCCACTACTGTCAGACTGTTGGCTGGCTGTCCTCAGCAGTTCTGTGGAGACAGACAAACATTTATCATCCAGAATAAATCAGATAACCAATCAGCTTAAACAGGCTCTTACAAGACTCATAACTATAAACAAAAGGACTTCATATTTACTGACCAATAAAGGCCTCTCAACCAAATCTAAGACAGCTTGTGTATACGTTCTGTTTAGGGAGCAGTGGTACAGCACAAGCACACCTGATTTAAGGTGCTATTAAATTCTCATTATGTTCCTGAGTAGACACGTTTGAAATGAGAAAGGAGAAAGGAGGGGGAAAAAACATTCATGTTGAACGGTCAACTCTGGCAAGTGCTACTCTGCAGAGCTACCGAGCAGTACAAAAAACAAACTGCCACAAGGGGGCAGACTTGGATCAGTTCTGGAGATCAAAGCCTAGTCTCAGGGGGTATATTCTACTGAGGGTACTGAGGGGGCATTATGGAATGTTTTTGAGCTGATGCACATGAAGACGTAATGACTTTACCAAAGTTTTTTGTCCCTAAGAAAAAGAGGTTCGTTTTTAACTGGTCACGCAAATTAGATTGACGTGACCTGTATTCTTAGCAGCAAATGTTCTGCATTTAGCACAGGCTTAACTCAATCCCTTAATCAAGAATAGTTTCTGAATATCTGCTTTCACTTGAATAATCAAAGGCTTGAGGCCACATTGTTTTGGAAAATGGCATAAGAATTGAATTAAATAAAACTGTTTATAACACTTGTTTGTCTAAAAGGGCAAAAGCACTGTGGCTTTACGTAACTGCAGACCCATCAGGAATATATTTAAGCCACAATTACCCTGAAACAGCTAAAAATAGCTGACTGATATTGGGTGAATGCACCTTTGATAAGTCTAACAATAGACAGGGTTAAGGACAGACAGCATTCCTGGCATATTCAGTGCAGTGCTTCTGGTGTTTTGCGGAGAAGCAGGTTTCACTGCAGGACAAACTCACCACTGCCAGCTCGAGAAGTACTGCGTGTGCCAGGCTCGTCTTCCTGCAGCTGCAAACAAACACACACACAAATTAGACTCGCTCTTTTTATAAAAATGTAGAACATTTCAAACTTAACAACAACAGTTTCAATTATTTCACACATTTAAAGCATGTAACCACAAATAACTGCTCAACTATCTTGCTCAACACAAATTTCGTTATATGTCAAAGACTCTCAGCTACCCTGCGCAACATAAAAGTGTGGACACATTTTCTTCGACTCGATAATTAAGCTGTCCACTGCAGCACCACAAAACCGAGTCACGTACCACCAGGCATTAGCAAGACAAAACCATAGTCACTCCTGCTTATTCTCTAGGGGCAAACATGTTCCCGTGCTTCCTTTATTTTTAGCTTCATGTCACGACCAGTGGCTTTCTCACAATGCTGTAACCACAACGATACTGTGGGAGTACTATGGGATGTGGGAGTATGGGAACAGCCCCCCCTTCTCCATCCGGCGTGGGTGGTATCTACAGCCTTTAGCACTAACCCAGAGACCAGTTCCATGTGGAGGCATAAGTCAAACGAAAACAGACTGAAGCGAAGCAAAAAACAGAAACAGGCTTGAGTGGTTTCTCTACCTCGTCCATCTCGAAGGACTCGCGGGCCTGAGGGGAGGTGCGGAGGTGGTCGAGGAGTGGGTTGGGCAGCAGGTTGGACGGCTCTTTGTCCGGCGTGGAGGTGATGGTCCTCTGGAGGTCCCGCTTGCTCCCCAACTCCTCCACCTCGCTCCCCGCCAGCCCGCCGTCGCTCTCCTCCGACGCCACGCTGATGCTCACCAGCACCGGGGTCTCAACGCCCAGCACCAGCCCCCCGTCCACGGAGCCCACGTGTGGGGAGGTGGCGACGGCGGGGTCGGGGGCTTCTCCGTTGCTCGAGCTTTCCGTGCTCCCGTGCAGGGCCTCCTCGGCCACCGTCGCCAGCGAGGGCGAGTCCTTCTTCCTGTATGCCTTCGGTGGCTTGACCTCTGTGGGGCTCGTGTGCTCTTCGGCTGCGGTGCCCCCGAGCCCCGGGCTGCTGGGGTCAGAATTCGTCACCGCGGCAACACCCTCAGACCCCTCAGCCGAGCTGGTGAGCAGGCTGTGGCGCGTGAGGCTCCTCTTCAGCATCTTGACGGCGTTGAGGGTGGAGTTGGTGCGGTTGAGAGGCGGCGGCTCCTTGGCCTCGGCCTCGGGCTCGACGGTGTTGCCGATCTTCTGCACGGGCAGGCCCGACACCTGCGAGTAGAGTGACGAGAAGGCATTGGCCACCGTGGTCAGCACCTCGATCTGCCGGAAACGACCTTCAAAACAAAAGACAGAGAGAGAGAGAGAGAGAGAGAGAGAGAGAGAGAGAGAGAGAGAGAGAGAGAGAGCGCGAGCGAGACAGAGAGCGAGATGTTAAAACAATCCAGGAGGCTTAGTCATCAGAATGCAATGCTTTTGTAAAACAAACAGCCTGAAAATATTCTTAAAATACACGCACCCAAAATACTCAGAAACGGCACCCTTGATAAATTTAGCAGCAGAGATGATTAATGCTGTGCGGAAGGGAAAGGTGTCAGATCATAGAGAAGTACAGTACACTGGGATGGGAGGGGCACCAGCCTCTCATATTTATCCCCCGTTCACAGCCTTACAAGGCACTGGGAGACAGACACAAAGGCAGGAAGATGAATGCCATGTAGATACGAGGAGTGAAGGGGAGGAAAAAAGGCCCCACTTCATTTCCCTTGAAATGCATGTTAGTGTGATATGACATGCTACATTAAGCCAGCCAGGCCAGGGAATTTATCACTTCTTCTGCAGACTTTTCCTGCAGTCGCAAGGGCCCACTGAGTCAGCAAGACTGAGAGAGGGAAAGGCACTGGCAACACAAAAAAGGGACCGAATGTCTTCAGTCGTCTTGTCTTTTTTTTAAAAGAAGAAAAAAACAACTCTCTTTTTTCTTTTTCCAACAAGGGGAGGAGGACACGTTCTCTGGTTGATCAAAAGACGCAGAGGGACATTTTTTTCAGGGAGGGAAAACAGCACTTACATAAGAAAAGTCAACATGACTATGGGAGAGCCATGCACCCCGACTCTAGGCGGCCTCACAGATCCAGCGGGTTATGAAATGTCCCCAGTGCTGGGGTTGTGTGTGTGTGTGTGTGTGTGTGTGTATATGTGTATATGGGGTGGGGGTTTGGGCTATGAAGCTTTATGAGACCTTTGATATTTAGGACTGCTCCATGCTCTGCTTTTCCAAGCCAATGCATATACAGTTGGTTGCAACTTTAGCCAAATTTCATCTCCAAACTGTCTTCTATATTATATATAACTGCCTCCTATAATTATACACAGATGCACCCTGTGCAGTTTAAGCTCCTTCTTAGATCATAAAGACTAGCCGAGAAACACTATACTACACTACACACATTAGTTGTGTCAATGCAGGACGACGCATGGTATACATAGTATTATGCAGAAACATAAAGAGAAATGATCGACAGACACTGCCATAAAATGACCAGCACTACTGGTTGCGGCGGAGGAGAGTTATGTAATCAGCTATCAGGTCCCAGCGTGCGCTAGAGGCCAGAGCACTGAGGCCGGTCTGCACAGACCCCAAGCCTCCAGCCACTTCACAGGACAACAAGGGCCCTGTTCCGGCCTGTTCACACATCCTCACGTCCCTGTGTTTCTTTCCCTCGCTTTCTCTCTCTCCCCCTCGCTTTCTCTCTTCTGTTCCTTCCTGTTTCTCTCAGGGCCTGATTTGTGGCACCCTTTCTTTGTCCGGTCCCTGCCAGTTTCACAAGAGCTATGCAAATGTAGGGCACAGCTCGGGAAACTGGCAGAGGGTTGGCACCCCCCTGGCAGCGAGTGAGCGAGCAAGTGAATGAGAGACAGACAGAGAGAGAGAGACAAGAAGAGAATCGGGTCTACCCCTTCCCCAATGCCTGCCATGCCATGCTGTGTACCCAAGCAGACAAAGGCCCTCTTGTGCTCCTGGGCTTCTAGCTCTGTCTCTGGCCCTCTGTTTGTCTGTGTCTCTCTGAGAGGCCGCTGGATGGACGTGGGCTTTGGGGAGTAGAGACGGGGTGAGAGAAAAAAAAAAAAAAAAAGTGTTGTGATGTGGAAGAGACGTGGTAGGTCGTGATCTGAGTCATCTTACTGGCCAGACCACAACAAATCGCTGTGCAAACGTGCATGCACACTCAAACACTTTACACTCACACGCGCGCAAACAGAGAGACGTCTTTCCAATTATTTATAGTTTCACCATCCTTTTCCCGTTTAGAGGGAGATTTCCCGAAAAATAACAAAAAAAAACACATTGTCAACAAATGTCAACACTCGTTTGTGAATGACAGTGCACACATACATACACATACAAACAGACACAAGAGCACGCATACATACACATACAAACACAAGCACACACACATGCATACATACATACAAACAAACAAACAAACACAAACCAATGCACACACTAAACCCCCTCTCTGTCACTATGTCACTGGTAATCTTTTGCCTGCCTACAATTTCACGACTGCAACGCAACACACACACCCCCCCCCCCCCCCTCTCATGTTGTGCACCCATGGACACTACTTTGCCTGCAGACCTACTTGTCAGGGCGTAGTTGGGGTTCTCCAGCTCCATGCGCTGCAGCTGGGCGCTCAGGTAGACCTTAATGTCAATGCCACGGGCGCTGGATGAGCCGTTGAAAAAACGCGAGGGCACCTTGGAGGACATGTTGGGCTCCTCACGGCCGAAGCCCAGGTTGTAGAGTATCTCCTCGGGGTCCTCCTCGTACAGGTCCAGCAGCTCCGACACGCTGAGAGAAGACAGCCCACTAATACACGTTAGAGACGGAGGACGCCATTACACATCGCCGGAGTGTGCATTAGAGGTTGGATGCAGAAACTCTCTAAATGACACGTCCAGGGGAGTGTTCCACAAAGCAGGTTTAGAGGTTAATTACATAGCTGCACTACAAAACCCCACACACATTCTTACTTAAGTCTGTTTTTAAGTCTGTACATAAGTCTGATTTGGGATTTTTTCAGGTATTACATCAGCTGGCTAACTCAGAAATATTACTGCCTGGAATACTCCCCTGAGCATGGCCCAGAACCATAACTGATGACTGACACAATAATGACTAAACCAAGGCAAAACACACACACACACACACACACACACACACACGGCAAAGCAGCTGAGAAACCTGTTCTGTACTGTTTTGTACCTGGACACTGTGGTGTTGCTCTTGCCGGAGCCCGTGGAGTTCATGCTCCTTCCTTTCTGCTTGAACTGAGTGCGCTTCTCCTCGGCTGGCACCCCATAGCTGACAGACACACGGACAGAGAGAGAGAGAGAGAGAGCAAGAGAGAAAGAGACAGAGAGAAAGAGAGAAAGAGAGAGGGGGGAGGAAGAGCAGGACAGGTCAGAGGAGGAGGGTCAGCTATAGGTGGAGCTCCCTCAGTCACGCCGCCACAGCCGGTGAGCAGAGAAGGGAGACAGACAGACAGACAGAGACACACACACACACAAAGACACACACACACACAAAGACATAAACGCACATACAGACACACACACCCACATTCACGGACACGTACACAGACATAAATGCGCATACGGACACACACACCCACATACACAGATGCATACACAGACTTACATGCACATACAGACATAGACAGACAGACAGACAGACAGACAGACACATACACACAAGCAGGTCCATCTTGAGGGGCTCGCTTACCATGGGACCTCAGCTTTGGTGCCGTTGGGCTGGAGGTGGTTGGCTGAAGTGGACAAGAGAAGAGGAGGAGTATGAGAGGGTAAGAGTGGAGAGAAGATGAAGAGTATGAGAGAAAGAGAGAAGCGTGTGAGAGGTGTAAGAAAGAGGAGGGCATGAGCACATAAATCAGAGTCAGATGGCTTTAAGGTCAGGCACCACCCAGCTCCCACATGCTGCCGCATACCAGTGGCTTTCCTTGCTAAACCACACACACACACACACGCAAACAGCGAGACGTCTTTCCAAGTATTTTTAGTTTCACAATCCTTTTCCCGTTTAGAGGGATGACACCTTGCCCAAAATGAGAAAAACAAGTTGAGCAAGAAATGCCAACACTCATAATTTAATGACACAACTACAACTTGCACAGTGTAACTGTATCCACCTGAAATCCTCAGGGACCTAGACTGATGGTAAGTGCTGGAGCTCTGGTCTCTCTCCAGGCTCGCTCTGCAGATCAAGCCAGGCTCTAGCTCCCACTGGTGGGGAAGAGAAGTGCCGAGGGCTGCATGCATTTACCATCACCTTCACCCACCCCAAAGCATTAACACACACACACACACACACACGCCCTGGAGGGCCGTGGATCAAAGGCACCATTTTCCACGGAATTAGGCTTCATCCTCGCAGGAGTGCCGCTAAAGAGGGATCAACGCGGCCTTCCACGCTACACTACGCTGCTGCCTACACATACTAGCTCCCAAGTGGAGCGGAGCCGAGACGTGTAGGGCCAGCCAGCTTGGACACGCCTGCCTGACTGACACACACACACACACACACACACACACACACACACACACACACACACACACACACACACACACACACACACACACAGGTGGTTGGCATCTGATGACTGCGGAACAATAGATGCCCCAGCTGTATGAGCTGCTGTCCCATCCCGAACCACCGTCCCGTGTGTGTGTGTGTGTGTGTGTGTGTGTGTGTGTGTGTGTGTGTGTGTGTGTGTGTGTGTGTGTGTGTGTGTGTGTGTGTGTGTAGCAGAGTGGGCATGTTGACTGGTTACTGTTTCATCCCACTGTAACACTACCATGACTATATATGCAATACAGTCCTCTCTGAGTGTGTAGTGTGATAATAGTGCTCTCTGAGTGTGTAGTGTGATATTAGTCCTCTCTGAGTGTGTAGTGTGATATTAGTCCTCTCTGAGTGTGTAGTGTGATACTATGCCTCTCTCAGTGTGTAGTGTGATATTAGTCCTCTCTCAGTGTGGACAGAGAAAGCCAAGGCAGACCTGTGAGCTGCGCGTGTGTGTTTGTCTGGCCAAATGGAGCCTTTCCACAGCAAACACACTCTTTAATTATTTATCCCCTGCGCTCTCGCGCTCTCTCTCCCTCCCTCCATCCCACACACTCACCAGCCAAGAGGTCAAGAGGAGGGCAAAAGCATGAAAGGGTGAAATGAGAGATATCTTATCTGATCTCACAGCCCCCCAGTCCTTTGAACAAAGAATACCAAATATGTACGCGTGTATATGTGAGTAAGTGTGAGTGAGTGTCCGTTCTTGTAAGAAAAAAAAAAAAAAGGAAGCGAAAATTCCAACAGGATGAAGTGCTCAAACCAGGAGCTCCCTCTTAATAGGACTGTTAAGGGATTGAATTCCAAGACAAAACACAACACTCATTCTCCCTCCTTGTGCTTGTTTGACAGCAGGCTTCTCTTATCGGCCCGGCTCCTTCCGCACACCGACGCTAAACCGTCAAAACACTCGGGCGGCTCTGAACAAGGCAACGTACTTGAAAGTAATTAGGGGCTCTATTGAGAGGAAGAAAAAAAAGGAGACAGAGACAAAGAGGGAGAGAGAAAATGAATGAAGAGGATGAAGGGAGAGAGAGAGAGTGTGAGACAGAGAGAGGAGGTTGGAAAAGAAGTGGACCAAGACTCACCCTCAGCTCCCAAGGACAGGTCGTCTTCAAAGCTGCAGCCATTCTTTGAAACTCCTGTGAAACCCAGAGCAAAGCCGTCATGGCTCAATAATGCCACCAAATACATGCAGCCAAACCGGCAAAACCTCAGCTGTCGGAAACACGGCAAACTGAGAAAGGTTTTGAAAGCATTCAATTAACACACCAACACACGCACACACACACACACACTGTCCTTACTCCCAGACACCCATACAAGAGCTCTTGCTCAAGGCGAATGCCAAGGTAAACATTTACGGTTCACCCTCAGCCGTTTCGTTTCCTGCTTGACTTACATTGTGAATGATCAACATGCGCTACCGTATCATATTCCCAGGGTGTAAACGCAAAAGTGTCCTTTTCAGCTCCACTTCGGAGACCTGAGGTCATTTCTGGTTGAGGTAGAAGGGTTGTGGGACTCCAACAGAGGATCCCTAGTCCCAGTGCACTGCAGTGCAGTGTGTGTGGGGGGGGATGTGTGAGAGTGTGTGCTCTTGGTGTGTTCACTCCAAAGTTCACGAGGTGTGGTGGGTTGATGCAGTCACTTGACAAGCAGATCCTACCGCTGAGTAATCTTATCGCCTTATGACCTACCCTACAGACGGCAGGGGTTGTGAAAGCGAGGAGGAACAAGTTCCGACACCATCACCGGGACACACACACACACACATTCTTGCTCTGACTCTCTCTCTCACGCACTCTCACTGACTCCCTCACATACACACACAAAAACACACACACATACACACAGAGTGTTTTAGTGTAACTCACCCTTGGTTGGTGTTCCACTCTGTTCATCCAGAGAAGCCCCCAGGGGAGTCCTGCAGACACAATAGAAACACGTCATTCCACCCACTCTGCCAGCTCACTCTCTCTCTCTCTCTCTCACACACTCACACACACACACACACACACACACACAATCCACAACCAGCCCACATCTCGTTTCAAAACGAGCGCCATATTTCAACACACAGCCCACACACTTAATAACTCCACCACCACACCTATCAGTTAACATTGGCGCCACTCTATACCTAACAAAACAATAAGTATGTACTGTCACTCAGACTGACAAACACACACACACACACACACACACCTTCACTTACTCTCCCTCATTCTACACATTCTATATACCCTAAAAGACACCATTAAGGAAATGCCATTAAACAGCTGTAGCTTAACTGCCCGAGCAAACTTACAATCCACCACCTTCATACTCTCCTGCCTCTTTCATGAAGCCAGTTTGTAAAGCTTCAGCGTCTGTAAACGTTGTGAGAAAAAAAAAAAAAAAAAAAAAAAAAAACAGCAACCCATGCAAGTCTTTTGAGGCTAAAAATAACTCAAGCGGCACGTTACACAGGCATTACACAACTCCAACAGGGGCGCTCCAGTATCGATCAAAAAATGGCCTCAAGACAAAAAAAGAAAAAGAAAAAGAGATGACTGCCTGGGTCCAGGAAAGTCTATGGCAAAATGCACACCCTGCTTCCAGACTCAAGGCATCAACAAAGTCTGTTGCCAGTGAAGACTGGCACCACAATCAACCAATGACTTTCAGCAAAACTGATTATGAACACAGCGCTAAAGAGATAGCAAAAGGCAGCTGATGAGGGTTCATGAAGGGTGGCCAAGATTCTGTTCGTTCACTTCTGTTCTGGTATTCTGGCAGAGGTTGTGTGTGTGTGGGGGTGTCTGGGGGGGGGGGGGATGGGGGGGCGGGGTTAAAGGAAAACTTTGGGATTTTCAAACCTGAGCCCTATTTCTAGATCTTTTTGGGTCCACAATTTACAATTCAAATCAGTCCAGTATTGTGTTAGAATGCAAAAACCAACAACCGGTGTTGCTAAATGGTTGCACAAGGGAATCCTATGAGGCAAGCATTTGCGTCAAAGTAAACCACTTGTTTTCGCCACTGACAGGCTCATAAATGTTATTCTAAGTGTCTGACAACATCTTCACACTTATTGAGGTAAACAGATGCAGGTGTATCTCTGTAGGGATCCTAAAGCGTAACAGCGGTGTCCAAGCTACTCTCTCCAGCAGCATGAAACTGTATTGAGGATGGCCATTCGGCTGGGCCAGTAGAGGCAGGAAATCTCACCTCGTCCCCCCCACCAATGAAAAAAAAACAACAACAAAAAAAAACATCAATGTCAAATAGTAAGAAGATATACGGACAACTTCTGTGGTTGGATGTACAATGGGCCCAGTGACAGAGAAGACTATGAAGCCAATGTGAACCAGGAAGAGATATTTTATCATGGTCTCCCTCCCAGCTTTTTTTTACTGTAATGCTGTGTTCACAAGGAAACTCAAAATGTACAGTGCCGAAGACAAGATGTAAATGTAAATGAGAGAGTGGGGGAAGAAGAGTGAAAAGAGAGAGGGAAAGAGAAAGAAAGAAAGATAGAGAGAGGGAGAAGGAGATCAAGTGAGAGAGAGACATAGACAAAGAGAGAGTGAGAAATAGACCGCCAGAGAAAGAGAGACCGAGTGAAAGAGAGAGAGTGAGGTAGAGTTCTCCTTGCCAGAGGCTTAAGAGAATCCTTGAGGTTCTCTGTTCACTGAGCCTGTCTGGCTACTTAGAATGCAAGTGAAACCGCGAACATTGTTCGCATCATTTGCATTTGAATGTATGGAGTTGCATAATGTTGCACCACCCTACCTGCAGTCCTGGAGCCAGCTTGCTATTTTGTTGGGTAACCGACCTAAAAAAAAAAGTAAAGAAAAAAAGAAATGTTAAAACTAAATGACCACAAAATGAATTAGAGTATGTTCATAAGCAATGCAAAAAATATTTTTACTGCCAAAGCTCATCTTAGTAAGTAAAAAAAAGGACGCTACCACTGTGCCAACTGAACTCCTCCTCTGGCAAAAAGAAAGCGAGCAGTAAAGGCTGTTTATTGAATCTTAATCATTTTATGGCGGCTTGCATGGAGCCGTGTCAAGAAAAACGATGAAAAAGCCAAAGCCTCTGTAATCTCAAAGCTATTGCCTTCTGCACTTCATCAGTCTGTGCTTACACCAAATCATTTTTGCTGAGGCTCAGCAGAGTACTAAAAAAACTTTTAACCCTCCTGGTGTGTGTGTGTGTGTGTCGTAAAATGTCAGGTCAAACTCAAGCCCAACAGTGCATGTGTAAGAATGATGCAGGCGTAGATCATCTCACCACTATTCCCTCTGGAGTTAATAATCCCACACGATTATCACCAAGCATTTTTTTCTTCTTTCTTGCCTCTTAACAGATCCCTAAAAACCACAGCCCTCCTGCCACGAACAAATGTTATGGCATCCCTCAGATTTGGGAAGAAATTTCACAAGTCTGAGGTTTGCCAATCAGTGGGATTCAGACACCAATGGAACACATGCCTTCTCTCTCTGCTGATCTGTCACCAGTGTGGAAAGCATATCAACATATATGCCCACCAAGCATTACTCTGCAACTTGCCTAAACATTCAGAATGTAAACCATCATATGATGCTTACATATTGTTACAACCCTTCAAGCTACTAAAAGTCAGGCACCTTTGGGGCACTGGATCAAATCAAGCTTTACCTGTAGACAGGGAAGCATTGTCAGTCAGCAGAACTAACCTCAGTGTAGTTCCCTCAGTAGTTTCATTACAGCTCAGCATTTCTCTGTGCAGTGCAATCCAGACCAATAAAGCCAGAGGCTGCATATGTGTGTGCAGTGTTCTCCAAACCTTTAAAGCCAGAGGCTGGATATGTTCCGTGCGGTGTTCTCCAAACAAATCAGAGTCTGGACATATTTTGTGCCACGTTCTCCAAGTATATCAAACTAGAGCCTGGGTATGTTCTGTACAGTGATCTCCTAACCGCTGAAGCTAAAGCTAAGCAGACTGCTAACGAGGAGTGTTGGTGTTGGTGTTGTGGGGGTTAGCGGACCTACCTGGCTCTTCGGCAGCGGAGGGCTTCTCTTCCATGGACTTAGCGGGCACTGGCTCCTCAGCCCCGTCGTCCTGGGACTCAGGCGCCTGCCAGGAGTCTCGGCTCTGTGCCCAGGCCCTCCTTTTCATGGTGGCAGCCTTCCATGGGTGCTCTCGCCCGCTCAGTGGTTCACACTGCTCCATGTCCATCTGCGCTGGCTCTCTCTCTCTCGCTCGCTCCCGCTCTTTCACGCACACAGCGTGTGTGTTACTACAGCAGGGGGCAAGTTACCTGGGGAGGGAAGACAGAGATAGGACATCAGGCTCAGCACATGCATATGACAGCACAGGCCTGAACATTCCCCCAACGTGCGTGTGTATGCGCGTGTGCACACACACACACACACACACACACACACACACACACACAGACACACACACACACACACACACACACACACACACACACACACACCCCTCGATTGATGTATAGTTTACAGAGAGGTGCTCTGTTACATCACATAGGCATGCAAGGGACATGGACGTCTTTGCAAGATGTGCATCCCGTGAACCAACTCGTAAAAGTCAAAATATTATTCCTCATATGTTTATATGGGTAAACTCTTCTTAGTATGTCACCCAACAGACCCTCACAAAATGTAGAGTACAGAGAGAAGTCTCTGTGAAAAGACTTTGAACTTCTTGATGATTTTTTTCTGGCCTATATATGGCTGCATGCATCGCACACCCACCAATACAATGCATGCTCACAGAAGACAAACCTTCAGAGGCAGAATCTCAATAACCAGGTGTCACAACAACATGCATAGCAACAAGCAAATACAAGCAACGCACACCAAAAACAAAACAAATATATTAGATAACCTCTTACCTAAGCAAGCTTTAAAAACAACAACAAATAAACCCAAGTAAACCCATTAACGTTTAGGGCAGTATATTCTAATAAGAAGTGATGACCGAACAGGCTGAGGAGAAGTGGCCAATGCCTCAGTGTTTGTCCTGCCCACAACACCAAAGGAGCTAATGCGCTGGCGCTGGCCGCATGGGAAGCTGCACCGTACGGCGGGATCTCCGACTGGGATAGATGGTGAAGCTAGAAGTCAGAAAACAAGTAGAGCAGGAAATGTCTGTTTAGCTAAAAGATTACAAGCTGGTGCCGAGTCATTTCCTGTTTTTTGGGGCCCGCGCTCTTCTGAAGGAATCGGACAGGGAGAGTCGGCCAAGTGGGATGGATTTATCATTCAAGAGTATAATCTCCAGAGGCTCAAATAGGAGCTATTATTAGGGCATGCCTATTTCCAGAGCCATTTTCATAAGCAAGCAGGAACTAGACTCCGAGGCCCCGTAAATACAAATGAAATCAACAAAGCACGTGATGGGGCTTGACTTGACATGAGGACCAGAGAATCAAACAAGGGAGCGCTTGCGTTTGCTCTGAACCAACATCCCGGTGTCTGGTTCCAGGCCCGGCACGACCGACCGACCGAGTGAGTCAATGCAAACTGGATGCCGTGCGTCTATCCGACCATGACGCCCACACACTGCCCTCCCTCCGCGGTTTCACTGCGCTCCGTCACACACCGTCACACGCTCGCATACTGCAACAGGACTCATCGGAATGGTTCTGGCTTATTATCAGGCAAATCCAGTGATTCATCTGGAAAATGCCTAATGATTATTCACTCCGTGATCTTTCAATGCAGTTGTCAATGAATGTCAGCGCTCCCAGGAATTCTCTCTCCCTACTGACAGGAAAACTTACATATGGGCAAAGTTTGAAACATCAAGGGAGGATTACTGAAACTCATTAGAATAAAACGCATACAGAGGGTTCCTTATTGAGTATTTAAAACTGGTACCCAGCAACACCCAGACGAAACCAGCGTGTGTGTGTGTGTGTGTGTGTGTGTGTGTGTGTGTGTGTGTGTGTGTGTGTGTATGTGTGGTCTTACCAGTATGCGTGGAAACTCATGACATACAAACTGATGTATTGGTTGGGGATGCTCAACAAACAAATTGAGGAAGAAAAGAGGAAATTAATTTTCTTTTTCCATGACACAAAGCCACTCCACGCTAAACACTGTGATTTACTTAGACAAAGACTCTAAACAAACTCCTTTGTCATTGGAAGCGCAGCCACACAAGCACAGCACAGAGATGCATCTGCAAGCTGATGAGGAGGACTGCCCTTTACAGATGACGGTTTCTGTGTAGCGTCGCAAACAGGGCGCAGCCCCCCCTCCAGTGCTATAGCCCATATTGGACCTGTGGTCCCCAGCCACCACTGTAAACAGCCCCAACAGAGGAGCATAGCCTGCTTTAAATGGACACAGGCTGCAGAGAGACGGATGAGGGGGGGCATTGTTTTAATCTAAATAACCGTCAGCCTGCTCCGCAGAACGCGTGCTGCACTCCTGCTGCTGCCTCAGCAAGATGAGTGATGTCGCTAGCCCGCCCCCACCCCCTCCCTGCACATATCGCTTTTGCTGTGCGCAGACAGAGGAAGCCATTTCTCTCTTGTGCTTCGGACGGACGTAGCCACCAGATGTTCAGGATGCAAAGATAATCATCCAGATATCATGTCATCCCCCCCTCATCCACACACACACACACACACACACACACACACACACACACACACACACACACCACCCATCCACCCCGCTTCCCATACATCCAGGGACTGCAACTTCACCATCCCCAGCGTAGGCTAACAGCAGGAACAGCACATCCAGCTGTTTGCCTCATGACCAACACCAGCACCAACACCAGCATTGCACAAACACATACAGACAGAGGAAACAGGGAGTCCTCCTAATAGGACAGCCCTTTACCAGCTAATAGGGGAAGCAACCGAGAGGCATTAATCATGTTTCAGCCTATACTGTAGTCCTGTCAAAGAGTGAACGTGATGAAGAGAAAAGTAAATATGCATCAGGAAAGAAAGGAAGAAAGCGTTTTCCCTTTGATTTGACAGAAGGTGTGTTGAGCATTAAGTGTACCCCTGGAAACTAAAGCCTTGCCTCAAGCATTGATGTTATTACAGAACAGGAGCGACACTGGAAACCAGAGGGGGTCTTTTTCTCTCTCTGACCAGAATAGACTGTAAAAGCTTTGAACACACTGACACTGTGCAACACTTCACTGTTTTCTTTCCTGGTTTGTTTCCACTTCACAGGAATGAAGGAAACACTGGCAACAGTGACCATGACAAACACCTGGATGTCAGAGCTACAACACAGTCGAAAAAGTGGTGCGTACCCCCCCATCCCCCAGCCACTTTGTCCCATCTCCTCCGGGACAGAGTAAACATCAGGATGGCTAAAATTAAGCATAGAAATAAAACCTCCTGCTTTTAAAAAAAGAGAACTATTTTTAGGCTCTTTAGTGTACCCCCCCACACATAAACTGGCCTTGACCCCTTTCTGGAGAACCACAAAGTTCTAGTTCCCACATGTTCACTGCCAGAAGGGACCAGGAAGAAGTTGTGACAAAGCCCACGTCCCAAAACGTTTGCATAACTTCTAAGACATCAACAAAACTCCTCTCTCACTCATGTTTGCCCAAAAATAAATTATTTACAGATGCATACACCATTGTGGAATTACACACTCTCTCAATTTCACATTCAGAGTCAATAAGTGGTTTCAGTAAGCTGATGATTATACAAATATCTGATGGTGGTGACTCAAACTTTGGTAATTTAGCCAGATGGCATAATCACATTATTCACAAAAATTAACTCAGTGACACATTACCTTAAAAACAACAACAACAACAACAACAAAATGCCTATGCTACACTACTTTCGACTTACCAGAGATATATTTGATTACAGTACAAATTCAAAATAGAGCTTAGCGAGCACCAATTCCTTTCACACGCCACTGGAACCACACCTGCTACACCTTCTTCCCTGCAGGAGAAACATGATACACAGCACTCCTTAACTGCCACACTGCACTGCCACTTCGTCTGAGCTGGGCTGGGCTGGGCTGCTGGCATCACGAGTGGCTGCTGCCATCCTGGCCCGTCAGCAACAAGAGAGAAACGCTCCTGCACAAACTAGCTGCTCCATTGTGGTATTGTTTTTCACGGGGTGGAGCGCCAGGCAGGGTCAGACACCAGAAAAAAGGGCAGCTACCTTCCTGTGCCGCACCTCTGGAGTCCCTCAGGGACCAGTGCATGGACCCGAGCTAAAAAGCTGGGACGTGAACTTTTAGATGTTTTATAATAACCGAGCTGACGCAATGCCCACATCAAAGCAACAATGTGGGTTGTACTGCGCCAAGAAGCCGTGCAGCTGGAATTTTAAAGTTCAGCTGGCACACACCAAATCACTGATGCCTGTTGTTATCTTCTCAATCATCAGCCATTTAATCAGAATCAGTGCCACAGCGACATACTCAGACGTTCTCAGCCAAGTGCAAACAGAGGGCCATTGCTGCAAGGACTTTCATCACATCCCCAACCTCTTCACAAAGCCAGACAGCGATCTGAACAGTGCAGAGCAGTGAGGCTTTCCAGGGCTTAAGCCCCTGTCAGACATCCTCAAAAAGGAATTATGAAACACAAGGGCTACATGCAGGGAAACGCCAAGCCCAAGGAATCAATTGGTAAAGTCGCTACAAAAAAAACCCCTTTATTTTGGATATGTGACAGGCTGCTTACAGCATCAGCACTTTTGTTAAAGCTTCTCCTCCTCTTGGCACCAAGTACATTTCCGCTCAGGCTTTAAACAGAGAGTGGTGGTGAACTGGGGTTTGCCGATAAATCCAGCACAGATCAAAATCATCCCTATCTAGCAGACAAAGGACATAGCATATGTCTAGAGTGAAAGCGTGCTTGTAATCTCCAGGCGTTATGTTTAAAAAGTGGTAGAAGTTACACATCGCTTGTCTTTCAGCATACATAGATTTAAACCCGATTACATCAGTGTTCCCTTTGCAAAACGTTACAACCAGAGAACTAGGCAACCAGAGGTGAATCTCCCTTTGCTGAAAGTGCGGCAAAAAAAACAGAAAAAGATTTTAATTGAAAAAAGCCAGGATACCACTGCCAGAGATCACCACAACATATGCTAAAGGAATCTGACAGAACCCTGCGCCAAATGTAGGGGAACCTCATGAAAGGCTCCGTCCTTGGACATTAACAGGCCCATATTTTTTCTTCAGTGGAAAAGGGGCTTTTGTTGGACAGCAGGAACACAAAGTATCTTCAAGCCCACACAGAAGGCCAGAGAACACAAACTGTACTCTTTGGACAAAGCCACAGGCTGATCCTTTAGATCGGTCCAGGTTGTTTGCTTTGCTTTTTTCTGTGTCTCAGCCAGAGTGGCACATTTCGTATTCAGGACATAGCCGTACCGGCCAGAGTAGAGGGGCTGCAGAGGAGATGTGAACAGGAGTTCAAACTAAGTCAAGGTCAAATGCACCGTTAGAAGACACCTACTACATCATGAAGCAGATCAGAGAATACTGTATTCAAGATTGTACTCAGATTTTATAAAGAAGGAAGGGTAACAGGTTCAGCATGTGATTCAGATAAAATACAAAAGCCACTGGAAATTCTGCCCAAAAAGCCTTCTGCTGAGAGCCAAAGCACACCGTGTCATGGTTAAAGAAACATTCGGGCCTAAGAGTGATGACATAAATAACACACTTGCCAGATTCATTTTTGAGCCTGCTTCTCTTTCCTTGGCTGTTCCACTGCGAGAGGTAGAGCAGCCCTCCCCCTCCACCCCCTAAATCTACCAGCTGACAATGGAACAGATCAAGTATAAACCTGCCAGATGTGAGCCAGACCTGGGCCAGACCTGGGCCGAAACCCGACCACCGTCTGGACATCACCATCCCCCCGTCCCAAGGCTGCCCGTGAAGGTACAACAGCAGCGGCAGGGACACGGCATGTACCAGCATTATCATAACATGGTTTAATCATTAGCCCGAACAAGGTCAGTGTTGCCCGGGGTTTCAATTTCAGCAACACGAAATAAACACACTAGAGCACCTGGTGCAAATTTCCAGAGCCTGCCATAAAGGTGAGGTTTCGCTTCCATTTCATATAATGTGCGAGGCAGAAACACGAATGCATCACAGCAGAGAGGATATGGGGGAAGGATAAAACTCTGCTTATTGATGTTGGATTACCTGAGTATATAGTAAAGTGCTTGAGAAAACAAGTGTGTGTCAGTGGTGCTGAGAAGCAGGAAGGTTCTGGAACTCACTGGAAACAATCCAAGTGCTGAGACCTTCACAGAAACAAATCAGTTGCAAAACAAAAGACTGTGAGACTGTTAAACTGCTAGGAGTAAGGTGAATACCCACTGACATGTACGCAGTCTTATGTTTAAAACATGAAAACTTATGTATGAAATAAATCCTAGTTAGGAGACACCATGTGGTTAAAATGCATGCTGTGTATCAAAATCAAATCATGTGATATTTACACATTTTTAAGTTGCTCCAAATAAACTTCTTCTGAGTCCATGGACTCAGTTTCAAACAAGGTAAATAAAGTGTCTATACATTTAGAAATGCAGGCATTTCACGTAACCTTGCCAACAATGCAATTCTACCGCCCTCGTGAATCTACTGTGCTGCTGAATCCTGGACAGATGTTACAGAACATTGTGTGGTTGGAACAGTCACTTTGTGTCACTGCTCACTCATCCCCCCAAAACACACACACACACACACACACAACAACAACAACAAACATAAAAGAGAAAACACACAAACAGTTAATTCATCCTCATATCGATTACACACACTGCCTGTTAGTCCATCCATCTCTGAGTCACAGCGCTGGTTTTTGGGGGCTGTTTGTGGGACTACTGCCAACTTCATTTCCTGTGTCTGCAGCCTCAATCCCTCCTCAAAACCCAGAGGGGACTCACTCTTTTCCTTCTCCCACCACTTGAGAGGCGCCCATCAGTGTGAACTGACTGACTGTGATGTGTCTGAAAAAGTAATAGTGATAGTAATAGATGTGAGGGCCTTTGCCTATCAAGGCGTGAGGAGTGTCCCGATTGGGCCAAGAACAGTAAATTCTCCCTCATTCTGAATAAACTTGACCTATGGAACTCCGTGATGCTATGGCAACACAGACTTCCTCTGTTCCTGAAACAATAATCCTGCCCTGAACACCATGTTGTGTCCTTTGCGGAACTGATACGGCGAAGGTAAAAACTGAGAGATTACGTTAACGCACCTAGCTTGGTGCTACAACTAGGATTCCAGGCAAAACTAACTAAAACTAAACTGCTAATGGAATGCGAAACAAACAACCAGCAAAGTTAGACAAAATACTGGCCACTTTTATAATGATTTAGAAATCTGTGCAATTTAGGGGCCTACACTGTGGTTGATGTGTCGCCACAAAAAAAAGGGGAAGGTAGGCTTGTACAAGTGGGGAGGCCTCATTCTTTTCCGGGTTAGACCAAAAAAAACTCCACGGTAGTGATCGTGGCTCTCTTGTTTGGCAGGGGTGGGCTGACTCTCTTTCACATCTCGCCCTCTGAGAATAATGTTTGGGAACATGGATCCACCCGTATTGGCTCAGCAAACACACAGACATAAATCAGCCCGCTGAGCTAACACCTGTAGCCAGCGCTCTTATCTACAGGCGCCCTTACAAGCCGCTGTGTTCCAACCTCAGTTTGCACAGAGCATGGTTGCCCTACTTTTTCAACATCAACAAGCAAGAGTGGAAAATACACTGTGGGGAAAAAAAGGGGAACACATCTGAAACAGAGAACTGCATTGGCGCCCTGTTATAAACTAATGCCACTGACACTAGTTCAAGTTTACCAGAGACGTAGGGCTTTCTTTAATAGCGTAACCGAGGACTGATCTTAGAGAATAGTTTCAAAATAGTTCCCAAAGAGTATGCAAAAGAATTTTACGGATTAGGCTACTTCCTCAACCCAGACTACATAAGCAATGCCCTATTAGTACATTATATTACGGTAAGACATGCAGTCACAGGAACAGACAGAGAAATACCTGCATACTAATACTAAAGCGGAAATTGTATTCCCCTCTATCTATCTGTCCATTTGTGACATGTGCTAAGTGGAATGTTGGAGTTACAGTACCTCCTAGGAGGGCTCAGTACGTTTAAATTTCATAACACGGTCCCACTGCTGAAATTTGCACATGTTGAACCCACCTTGCCTGTGCTCAAACACACACACACACACACACAGAGGGAGAGGGAGAGGGGGAGGGAGAGAGAGAGAGAAATCCATATTTTACCAACCTGTCTGGATGTAGATGTCCTGTAATGACATACATACAGGCTATTGATTGACTATATTTTGCCTTCATACTTTTTAATTCTATAATTAGTGACTACTTTACCAAACTGTTTCTCTCAACAAGTGTGTCATAAGCGGAGAGAAGTACGCGAATTCGAGTAACTGAATCCTAAAGGTGACGAGCATAGTTTGGCAGGCCTTACTGCCAACAAGCTTACTGAATGCGTTCGTAAATCATGAGAGTACTTTACCATGTCATATTTTAATCTTTCAAGAATGTGTCAAACTAATGCGCAAGAACAAAACTGCAAACACACGCGTTTTTCACTGATGGCGACAAACTGGCTGTCCTCCAGGTGATATGAGCATGATAATACCACCTACACGTAACCATGCTTCCCACAGCCAACACCCTTCACGCGCAGGTACCCTTACTTCATCATCCAGTTAGACTGATTAACAATAGGCTATTAGCTGTCCCAGTGTTAATTGCTGATTGAACTACAAAACAATGATAGCTGATGTAGCTGATGAACGAGATGATTCAGTTCATGATTTGCACCTTGTCGCACACGACATGGCTTGCAATATTCTTGTAGTGCCAGGATTCTACAGCCAACAACGCACACCTTGATAACTGAAAGCAACATGGTGACAAGGATGAGCTGGTGAAACCTTTTCCGCATTCCTGACAAAACACTTATCCTGCTCTTCTTTTCATTCTCCCAAGTACAAACTGTCATTACCGTCCGCATGCGTCTAAGAAATTCTGAGTGAATCCTAGACTGACGCAGATCAGATAATATACGCGCCCACTCTATTAAGACATCTCCATTTGAATGACAATTACATGAAAGGGAATTAAAATGATCTTACCATTGTAACACTACTATGTGGAGTTCAAAAGATCAAAATCGGTGCTGCTCCGTGTCATCTGCCAAACTTCACCGAACTTCATGGAACTAAGAAACTTCCGCTTCCGGACAAAGTATAAAGTAACATAACAAGGGCGAGTCTGTCTGGAAAACAGAGAGAACTCCTCCAAAACTTTGACCGCCCTGAAACCTGCTGGAGAAAAAGATAAAGTGCAACAACACAACGGACCAAATGCAGACATTTTCCAGCTACAAAGTACAGCCCATGCCCCAAAGTCAGGGCATCATCATAGTATGAAAGAAATTTTGAAAGCGATTACGAAGAGCGTGCTAAATAAGAAGGATAACAATTCACAGGTGACTTAATAGAATATAAGACTACGTTCAGAGCATCATTCCGTTTGAGACACAAATGTTTTCTGCAAGAGGTGATCAGTGAAATAATAGAATAGCATAGATTTAAAAAGTAAGATTTCTGATGAAACAGACCTGTCCACGTAGCCCTCACGAACCAAAACTCTCCTCAGTGTTATTACATATAATCATATAGAACTATGAGTTTGAGTGCAGATGTTGTGCATGAAGTTATTTGGTCATACGTGCAGTCTGCATATCACAATTGCAGTGTTATGATTTCACCACACGAAGGCGCCATCGGAGGTGTATGCCATATTTCTGGGAATTTCTGGGAAAACAGCCTCCAGACACTTCCAAAATAATTTCGTACTCTTTTCAAAATAACATTTGTTCTAAGTTTTCAGTATTATTTTCTATGTTGTCATGTTATATGATTATCTGAGATGATTATCATAAATATAAGACAAGTTCGTGGTTGCAAAATTATTCATTAGTGCAAAATGATTTAGAACGCAGCATATTCATATTCCTTGTGGTGTACGGGATGTTATTGGCACTTATTTTCTTACTTCACGCCTGTATTTAATTTCAGCTTCAAACCAGAGATCGTTGCAAAACAGATGGAGCTTGTGTGTTCATGACAATATTCCAATAGTTCCCATGAGGGCGCAAAGCAAGGTGATAAATGGCTCATTATATTGCTTTAACTATGGAGAGGGATAGTCTTAAACAATGGGTATGCATGGGTATTTAAAATATCTTCACATACTTGTGTTTTCATCTTTCTTTCGAAGTTAAAATGGAGGCTAGCCAAGATTAATACAAAGAGATGGGGTAGCTGTGTCATTTTCTGGCTGCCAACATCTGTGGGCAAGCTCTCGTGGATACTTTCCCAAGGTATCCTAGCCTAGACTGGCAAAAAGAGGAAATTAAACATTACCATAGTTTAATCAAACTGGGCCATATAGGCTATAGGTCCTACATCTGAGAATATCAGATATCAGAGGAAAACTTTAAAATATGTCTATATTTTTAAATGTATAAGTTTAGTTTAAAGTTTTTACATTGTTTAATGATTTGTTTACAACAACCTCATGGTTAACATGTATTAAACCAAACGAGTGATATGGGTTAGCGTTACAAACACGACCTATATATTTTACTTCACTTGTTTTGTGTAACTGCTGTTTCTTATAGAGGGAAACAGTTTTCGCTTTTTGTGTACTTTTTGTCTTGTTGCAAACAAAAAAAGCGACACATTTGTGACACGTTTCATTTTAACATATATACATCTTTCATCTCTATATATACTTAACTAATTCAAGCACATGTGTCGTACCTTTTCATCTAAATGCAATGAGTTCCTTGGGGACAGTTGTAACGTGTCGGGCAACTGTTGTGACAGTTGACGGAGACAATCGTAACATACCAGTTTGAAAGGATAAAGTACAATTTACTGAAACTGCATTCATTATTTAAAACAAAACAATGTTGGATAAGGGTTTTTTGCCGTCTCTACAGCGTTTGTTTTCAAAATGTCAGTGAGATTACCAGTCACGTTTACGCAAAACTGACTGGCCTATTTCGCTTGCTGGTTGCAACAGATTGCAATGGATTTTACAACTGTCCTCAGATAATTGAAATATAACACATTGTATGCAGCTAATAATTATACTAGCATCTAGTTCGGATTTAAAAAAAAAAAACGATTTCTGTCTAATCTTTTGACTGAGATTGAGGCACAAGATGACATTTTGAACATAGCATCCTTGTACCATCACACGAGTCTATCTATGAGTTTCATCGCATTACGTTCGACACGAGTTAAGAAATGAAGCAATTTACAACTGTCCCCGCCAACCAGGTGTCCCTAGCTATATCGCTTGTGATTATGTGTGCGATAGGCCTCATAAGTAGAAACCAGTGATAGTTTGCCAGTAAACACCGAAGCCACAAGATGGCGCTAGTGTAAACGAAAAAAAAGGCAATGACCAGTGCTCTATAGTGCGGGACTTCTCGGAGTATAGGCCGTTGTTGAAATACTTTAAACTGTACTTTCGGGGTGAACTTTTCGTTTAAGAACTAGGCTAAAGTGCTTCAGGGCCAGTTCGTTCAAAACAAAACTCTGACTCTTGTTTAATCAACCCATCGCTGCGTCTCCAAATGTGGCAGTATTAACCGTACAAAAGTTCCAACTCCCAAAGGACCAAAATCACAGCTTCCACCACGCCGTGATTGTAATTTTGAGATATGAGTAGCTCAGTAGCTGAGAAAACAGCGTGTCGATCCCATATATTTTCGATCATGTTGCACACAATAGGCTACAAAATACCTGGTATTCCACATTATTTCATCTGGGCAATTACAACAGCTGGAAGTAGACTAATACTAATAATGATTCATCAATAACAATATAATGATTTTCAGTCGCAGTGACAACAAAAAATAAACATTATTATTATTTTATTCTTTTTTTTTGTGGTGGTGTTCGTTGGTGTTTTAGTTACTCGATATCATAATCAGTGAGCCAGTAGCCTATATATGCTGTATAGGTTGGACAGGCTCGTAGATGCAGCAGGTGGTCTTACCTGCAATACAAATTCGGATTTGCTGAAGGGGGCTCCTTTAATATGAACCCTGTATTCCGCTCGGAGCCGCAGCTGGGTTATGAGCCAAAAATTAACGTCTGTACCTCTGTTCTAGCGTGATTTATTGCGCCAAAATACCAAAGAACTAATCAGCAGTGTAACTAATTAATACAAATCTGCATTTTTGCATATGCAATTAGTGCGGTGGGAGCGCAATGAAACTGGAAGTTGAATTCGTTCAATAAAGGAGCCCACCGAAGCGCACACACATTGCTTTTAGGTACAGAAAAGCCGCTAAGGGGAAAAGCGCTATTTGATGAGGTACAGGAAATGAAAGGTCAGGTCATTAATATTTAAATGACACCTACATGTTTTTATGCTTAACTACAGTGCATACAGTGTTGTTCATTAACATCAAAATAAAATGTAATGTTCTTCGTTTTCTGTATCTCAGACCAGAGTGGTTTAGGACCGGTTTTGTCAGACTTAAGCGTAACCTCATAACAAATATTCTCCTAAACCTTTATTGAAGTCATGACAAAGATAGTGCCCTATTCAGTTTTCTCCCAAAACATATTTTACATGTGTTTCAAAACACAAGCGTGTTTAGGAGTTGGGTCTCAATAAGCACTTTTCTTTAAACGGATTTTGGCTACACTGTATCGTCTATACGCCGCATTTGTTCCACTGACTGAGAGGTGTATACAGATTGAACAGAAAAGACTGAAAAATGTATTTTCCCTTGGGAGTTGCTGTCGGTGGTGCTGAACTGGCTTTCTTCGCTCCACGGTTTACATGGTAACGGGTAACGGAGAAGTAGGGCCAAGTAAACACCCCCCCGCCTACGGCAGCAGCGTGTGGACTTTCGACCAAGGCAACTAGTCGATTTATGAGGAATACTAGTAGCTCTCTGTCGGTGGATGGAGGCTTAGAGTTACTGTGGGCACTTCACTGTTACCTGGTTATCAAATATCGACCCAGCTCCACGTCTTTGCGCTGCGCCATTAACAGATGTCAGGTGTAGATAAATCAGAAGTTCGCAAACAGAGCAAATGAAATATTTGTCACGCATCACCAAGCACCCACATATAGACCTACCTGTACGGTAAAAGTCCACATGTTGTTACCATTATTACTTTGGAAATTCGTTTTTTCTTTCCTTGAGACAGCAGGGACATTTGTGCTTATTTTGTTGTGCCTATGAAAAGGTCAACATGTAGAATTGCACATAGGAACGTTAAAATAAAATGATTGTATAACTGTTCTAGATTTATAGTTTGTTTTCGGCTTCATGACAGTTTTGTGGATAGCAGATGCTTATTATCATAACATAAAGCAACAAGAAAAAACATTGAGTGTTCACAGATAACAATTAACTTTCAACAAGTATGCACAACCACCTATAATTGTTTCCCTATCGTGGAAATTCATGTGGTCAGTAGTTTGACCATTGTGTCTCATTTGCTTCGTTGACTGTTCAACGGTCATCATGTCCATTTTTTCCATAGGATTATATTAAATTGAATAGAAAACAGCAGATTTTGGACGTTGGATCAGGTTAGTGAGCCGTGAAACAGGCTTTTGTTAGCGCGCGTGCAACTCGCGTGCCGACCAGCAGCTTGAAAAGAAAGGACTCATTATGAGGGTCTCGCGCCAGACTCCACAACTACTATTTACAATATATCACCCTCAGTGAAAAAATAAGACGCGACACGAAGATAACTCTTTCCAGCATACTTCATAGCCTACCAACACAGGGCCTGTACCTTCAACATGACCTGTCAGTCATGTGGAAAATTAAAAAAGTCAAAGAAAATACTTACAGAAATGTTATTTTTGTTGTTGAATATTTCTTTAAATGACTATTCTATTCTTATTTTGTGGTGCATTAAAAACGACACGCCAACACAGCAGTAACAATATAATTTAGGAGCGTGATCATGCTAAATATTTTCTCCTGGACACAGCTCCATCTGATCATTAATTATTACTAAGAAAAGCTGCTCGACGATTATGAGACTAATTTATGATTCCCAATAAAGAATAATCCAAATAAAGACAAGGAAACACGTGTTCAATGGGATGGGCGAGAGAGATGGTCGTGATTGAATGTGTCCTATGCTTGAAAGGGTTAATTCATCCTGCGGGTACAAACAGGTCCACGGAGTCTCTAACTGGCGACAGATGGCCACTTTCTTTTGGCCACAAAGGGATGGAATACGGAGCTCTGGCGAATACAAATGGAAGATGTCACGTGACGCTTGGGGCCGTTTTCCTGACGTAGTTGGCCATATGGCGCGTGCCGAGGAAAGAGGTGGGGTTTGCTGCCAGTCATTGGTGCAAGGGTTTTAGCAGTAGCCATAGATATACATGTTCATCTCTCAGCATCAGCTGCAGCCGTATATAACTGGAGCATCCCTCGCACAGGCACAGTCCATTTCTACAACCTTGCACACCAAGAAGGGTATGAAACTATCATAACAAGACATTCAGCAAAAACAGGTATCTATGAGTCCCACTAAGTTTAGTATTGTTTTTGTTTATATGCAATTTGTTTGCGTACTAGAAACCGAAAGCATTGGGAATTGTGAATTTTAAAAAGTACACATTTGCTATTTACTTGTAGTGACAGAGACAGATGCTGCTTGTGACAGGTGATGTCGGGGAGCGCCTGTTAACGGATTTCTAAAAATGATTTCAGAATATGATTGTCTTCGAATTTTGATTTAGGAGTTGTTCTGATTTAATTGTCTTCAGAGTCTTTAGAGTTGTTTCATTGCACTTTAGAACCACCTTTTTATTTAGTGTCTATATACTAACATTGAAACCTCTCAGTTGTTTTTATTTGTTTTGTGGTTTAACATGAAATAACTGTAAATGGTGCAGTTCGTTCACCTGTTAATTGTTATGCCTCCTCGAGATGCATTTGAGTTGCTAAGAGTGTTATCGATTTATATTCCGATTACTGCGTTACATAACAGCATTGACAGTCAGCAGTGATGATTTATTACAGCCTACAGGTGATATTTTGGTTTGCGTGGCACGACTGAGTATTGTTCGTCTCTGTTTGCATGTTGAGACAACCCTGATTGTCATACTTACAATTACTTTTTTTGTTCTTTCAAACAGTATTCGATCATGACCAAGTCACATACTGAGGAGAGCATGATGCTGGAGTCACAGAATACAGCCAACTGGACAGACGAGTGTCATAGCTCCCAAGACGAACACGACATGGAAAAGAAAAATGATACCATGCATAAAGATATGGATGAAGAAGATGACGACTTTGACGATGAAGAACTCGCCAGATTGGAGGCAGAGGATGACGAGGAAGATGAGGAGGAGGAAGAAGATGGAGATGACACTAAACCCAAAAGACGCGGACCGAAAAAGAAGAAAATGACAAAAGCTCGACTTCAGAGGTTTAAACTCAGGCGCATGAAGGCGAACGCGCGGGAAAGGAACCGTATGCACGGACTCAATGATGCCCTTGAGGGCTTGCGTAAAGTTGTGCCATGTTACTCCAAAACCCAGAAGCTGTCAAAGATTGAGACTTTGCGTTTGGCGAAAAACTACATTTGGGCTCTCTCTGAGATTCTGAGATCTGGCAAAAGCCCGGATTTGATGTCCTTCGTGCAGGCCCTATGCAAGGGTTTGTCACAACCTACCACGAATTTGGTGGCGGGCTGTCTCCAGCTGAACCCCAGAACTTTCCTCCCCGAACAGAGCCAGGAAATTCCCCCTCATATGCAAACAGCAAGTGCTTCCTTCACTGCACACCCCTACTCTTACCAGACACCCGGTCTTCCTAGCCCTCCTTATGGTACAATGGACAGCTCCCACATATTTCATGTCAAACCACACGCGTATGGAAGTGCGCTGGAGCCGTTCTTTGAAACCCCCCTGACAGACTGCACTAGTCCGTCATTTGACGGACCGCTTAGCCCACCTCTGAGTGTGAACGGGAACTTTTCCTTCAAACATGAGCCTTCGTCTGAGTTCGAAAAGAACTACGCCTTTACCATGCACTATCAAGCGGCAGGTCTGGCGGGACCGCAAGGGCATGCCTCGCTCTACGCAAGCTCTGCACAGCGGTGTGACATACCGATGGAAAACATTATGTCCTACGAGGGTCATTCTCACCACGAGAGAGTCATGAATGCCCAGCTAAATGCTATATTTCACGATTCATGAATCAACTGAAACTTTGCAACAGACTTTGATTATTAAGCGTTGAGGTGCTCGGGTGTACCTCGGCGCGAAAGCGCAACAACACTATATGCTTAATCTTATGTATGTATGTATTTATTGTTGTTACTGCCTTTAGGAGAAGTGAGGATGCATATTCTCTTTCACCTTATGTATTGTATTCGATAGCGCTTCTACATTGTGGTCACGGGAGGATAGGTGTGACCTTATTCAGAATGTGTTAATTATCCATGTTACAAAATCACAAGCAATAATTTGGAAACTATGCAATTTTTAAACAAGATACTGGGCCAATTATGAAAATTAATAGAGATTTCTATATTTTTCAACCTGCATTTTACTACTTATCTATCCCATGCTGAATTATTTTGTTGTGATTTTGTATAGAATTGTCAATTAATTTTTATAAAGTCGAGTTCCTACATCATTCCAACCATCTCCATGTCAATGTTTTATAAAATAGAGTTATCTCATGTTTATACGAAACAGTAATTATTCTAGTTATTATACAGTGTAACCAGCAGGCAAGTGCTTAAGAATCTGTTATGTTGCCTTAGCAATTATTTACTGTAAACCATGCAAAATTGCACAATTATGATCGTTTCTCTCCCTAACAGTGTTGTGTTTTCCTAACAATCAAGAATGCTTAATCATTCGAGAGAAAACTGACAAATGAGTTGGGAGTCGCGACAGTCGCCCACATAATTGGTGTTGGAAGGGTTTTGCTGATGTACATAAAACGTTTGACTATCATCTGAAAAATGCATCCTCTGTAAAATCTAAACAAGGGACTGTCATAACAGAACGATAATAAACAATCACCCTGCATTCATACTCAATCCTTTCCTCTGGTTGCTAATCAGTACGACATATATCATTCTTGACCATCCCTCCTCCCTTTGCGCAGTAGATGTGTTGCATGTGCGCCTGCAGTCCAAAAAAGCGTGGTTCCGTCTGGATTTGTGCTGTACTTATGTTTGTAAAAATGTAGAGTGATGTATTGCTGCAGCATTCAAAGTTTGGTTGAAGACCTTTAAGTATCCTCCAGCGTGGTTCTAGTTCCAGTGGGATTATTGTATTTATGTTGATCTCATGGAGCGCACTCAATGATTTGTAGAATAAAGTGAATGAGTATGATTTTGCTATTGTTCAATGCATTAAATATTTTACTACTTATATTGAATGCTGAGTATTATCTATAGTTCAACATTTACTATCTGGTTTGGTTTGTACAATCGACAAGTTGATCAGCCATTTAGGCTTGCTAGCTCACAGGGATTTAGTAAAGTCCTCTTGTAGGTCTACAAACTGTGTAAAGAATATTGGCCTATACAGTGTTTGAGCTGTCAGACTTTTTGGAGTCTTGGCTGGTTAATATTGACACAAGTCGTAAGAGATTTTATTTATTTTAAGCGGGATCCGTTGAATCGTTAACAGCATGGCCAGATTTCAATTAGTGGCATTTCGTTCTTTTTCTCTCCGTGCACTTGGATCAAGACAGGCACCTCTTCAGGGTCCTTCATACTTTGTTCTTCAAGACTTAATGCACTGTATCGGATCTTGAATCACAAAAAGGGTATTGTGAATAAAAACACGGAGCCTTTGGCTGAGAAATCACATTTTCCAATTAGCCAAAACTTGTGCTGTTTACACAGTGCATTGGCCTACTTACATCACTTGTCACACATGGCTTATTTACATCGCACAAAATTCTAATTGTTTTCTAAAAGTTTTTTTTTTTTTACAGTTTTACTTTTTGTTGGATGATCTGAACGCATTCCGATGTTATAAGCCATTTCACGCATAGAGGGTTTCATATGGAATCTCATTGGATGACATTAAGAAACACATGGTCACAATCTGTTAATTGTCATCAATAAGAAGTAGAAAATATGACAAAGAAACTGGGTGCAGCGTTAACATGTATCAGGCTACACGGAAACCGGGAATCCAGAAAGTCTATGATTGATGTACATGAACGCCTGAAGGACAGAACTAAAGATTTTCTGCCATACCACGAATTGCTGCAGTCAGTCAATGGGCATTCTCGTGCCACTATCTTTTATGCAAAGTGAGAGAGGCACAGATGTTACTTCTGCAGGGGAGGTTTTAATTTATGAAAATGATCTTTTTTATGCATGAACACTCACTGCATAAACCTACATCTAACCCAATGGGCTAACAACAAAACTCACGTCAAGGCTGTAGCATGGATATTCTGCAGGTTAATTTCTATTGAAGCAGTTTAAGAGCAATGATCACCTCGCTAATACAAATGATCAAGAACTTTTATGAAAGCAGTAGAAGAGCTTGTGCAGAGAATCAACCAGAACAAGCAAATTGTCTCTCAGTACAGCAATTTGTATTTTTTAATCGGAAGACTTCTGAGATTTAACACTGAAGTGTGTGTGTGTGTGGGTGAACTTATTTTTTTTAGGATCGAGTGTGACTAATGCACCAACAATAATTGCCTGCCCAGATGAATGTATTAGTGTATTTTAATTTTAACTGCATAATAACAAGTTATGTTTAATCCGAGCTGAAGACATTAACACCGACACCAGAAGGGTTATAAGGCAAAGACGTGTTTTGGCGTCCCTGCCTTATAGGAACTGTCCAAGGTGCTACTAAAACACCTCCCACTTTAACGCCGCCCCCCAGTTGAGAAGTTACTGTTTGATAAAGTGATTTATATATTCTCCGCAAGTACATCTATGTTAGAACATTGCTACTCCACATAGGCCTAGGAAATTGACAACTAATTGTTGAAATGGAGGCTTAGAAACACACCATTATGTTGTTGAAAAAAATCATAAACTGCACAATCGGGTAATATTATCAGACTTTTTACAGTTTTACAGACAAGCAAAATGGATAGTGGATAGTCAGATGCACTTCTGTCAGTGTACGTTTACCAAAAAGGGTGTTCAGAACAGACAGCTATTGTGAAAAGTAACCGGCGCGTGACCACAATAAGGTACGCTCCGCGGGGGCGCGCGCCACTGAGGGAGTCCAAGCGTGCCGCAAAGACCACATAGGCTACGAAATCCCAGCAAGCGGGAGCGCGCTTACTCTACAATTACCACACCGAGTCGAACTCCGAAACTTTGCCGTAAATAGAGAAGTAATGTTCGAAACTCCACGGAAATCGAACAACGTGCGAGGAGTCTGGTCAGAGAGCCAGGAAGAGTTACACGAAATGCAACCGGTGTCTGCCGTAGACACAAGCAGCCGTGCTAAGAAGAAGAAGAAAAAGAAGAAGCCACAACCAGGCGGTAAACGCTCCGTTTCTGCCCCTCAGTTAAGCACCGAGGCGCTCCCTGAAACTGTTAGCTCCGAAAGTCTACAAGGCGAATGCACTCTAAATAACAATGACGAACCGATAGTTAGGGGGATATTTCAAATAGGGAAACGGAGCTATGATGTAGTTCTAACTGTATCGCGGGTTACATGGACTCCCATCCAGCCTGAGACCCCTACAGGTGAGCCGCGTAGTGTTTTCTCTGTTTCCATGACAATTAGCTTCTGTTCCTGCTTTTCTTTCTCCGAACCTGTGGGGCGGCCGCATTTCACTCCAAACATGGGCCAAGCAGGGCATGGCCCACTTGTTGGAAATAAACGAACTCTTTGCTAAATACAATCTACAACCCTGGAAGTACATGCGTCAAAAGACGCTATCGCTAGGTGTGACTGTAAATTAGCCAGTGGTACAGCAGGGATTAAGGATCCTTAGCCCGTGTTTACATGTAGAAATAGAAATGGTGGCCAACCATTACCTTAGAAGTAGGTTATGCCCTGTCATGTTTTTTTTCTGTGTCAGCATAACACGGTTGCAACCAATCAGAAAGATAAAATAGATAGATAATTGAGAAATTAATTTATGACCACCATCGTTTATTCAGTAGGCCATTGATGCATACACAATGTTCAATCTTTTTATAAATGAGCAAATAACACTAGGACTATAACTGAAATGGTTGTGGGTGTGATTTGCTTGGAGAAGCTCGCAATTATTATTACTATATATTATATATATATTAATATATATATATATTTTACAGACATTATCATTGAATCATAAGGCATGTGGTCATACAGATTTTCACACAGGCTGTATCATAGCATCCAAAGACTAAAAGGTTATGTTGAAAAAAAATGGAAAATGTTAGTGATGCCAAAAAGTCCTGTGTGACAGATGTGCTGGTAATAGACCCCGGTCCACTGTTGTGACCACCTAAAGTAGGGCATCTGCTAGTCTTGTAGACAGTTAGCAAATGTCCAAGTAAATGATACTCAAAAACTACCATCTGCATCACTGCACAAGGAAGATAAGCATATGACTTCCTTTTCAGAGGGTAGTCTTTGCAATATGCCAGTGCACTCACTGATGAAGGTAACAAAGCATGTGTTGCTTTTTAAACTGGTGGGCATTTTGACACACTTTGATTTAATAGCCAAATTAAAGCCATGCATTGGCAAACTCCAAACTTTCAAGTTTTTCTACTTATAAACTTAGATATTATTATCAGTATCAATACACTGACTGGCTGCCTATCTTTGGTTTGACTTTGATTTCTTTCCTTCCACTGTATGCCAGGAAAGTCGCTCATTTGCTTTTACTGCCACCCAGGGAAAAAAAAAATTAATGGGTGCATTATGGTTGATCATGAAGTGAAACCGTTTCATCAATAACGAGGAGAAAGAGAGAATGAAGCGTTTTGATTTGCGTCCAGGAGTTTAAAGGGAAAGCATGTATCTCTTCGTGATGTTGTTGTTTTTGAACAGGGCCTTCAAAAGCCCCAGCAGTGCCTGGTGCAAGAGGGGTTCCATTTTGCTTAAGCTTTATAGACAGTACTTTTTTATCTGTGATCCAAGCTAATGTTATTAAGCCAGCACTCTCATTACACAGAAAGCAGCCATCTAATAACCCCCTATGGCCTTTACCAAATGCTATCATGAAACTGCCAAAAAATGACACACCAGTGCTGATATGCTGGGATGCTTTATTTGATGCTTTGTGATTCTGTTCAGCCTGTGGATAGCGGATCAAAACATCTCCCTCTTTATTCTTCCCTAGAATCGTCAGTGAATTGGACAATGACTCTCAGCACTTTGCAGTATTGTGTCATTAAATGGCAAAAAACGGCTGTGCTAATTTGCTAAAGAGGGCATTTCAAAATTGCCACACAAGTCTGATAAAAAATTTCAAATGACACATTTCATGAAATCTTTCTCTGTTGTTCTCACGGCATGGTGTGAAATGCTACAGCACCTCAGAACAAACGTCCCACTGTGGGCGTACTTCTGTGCTGGTGTCTTGTCAGTTTATTGTTTTGTTTACAGTTGAGCGTCAGTGTCTCTCATCAATGGCCTGAGCACACAAAGCACAGAGCTGCCTCCTCTTGTTCTGAACTCATTGACTTGGTTTCTTACTTCCCACTGAGTGTCATTGCTCTGCGCTGCCGTCTGTGCGTCTCAATGATATAAGCACCTTCAGTCTGCACTGTGTGCAGATGTGATTATCCCCTTGCTGTTTGGTGTTCTGTGGTTTCATGGTTATACAGTTGACTTGATGTTGTATTTACACTATGAAACACTAGAGTAGCTGGATATGTTTTTCAATTCAATTCAATTCAATTCAATTCAATTTTATTTCTAAAGTGCCAAAACAATGAAATGGTCTCTAGGCGCTTTACAGAGCCCAGGGCCTGGGTTTTTGGTCATATCTTGAGAGTTCATTGCTGAAGAGCAGTGGGGAGATGGTGATGGTGTAGCCTATGTAAGTGCATGTATAGTGGGAGATATCTTAGGCTCCGTCCTTGGTTTGTTTACTGTATCGACATGGAATTTGTGGATGGAAAAGTAGTGAGCTGGATTAAAATGCTATTTTTATGACTGTAATCTTTACATACACATTAATGCACTGGGGGATTTTATGTCTGTGACCTCCTTTTTTTTAATTAGTGTGAATATTCAGAATAGATGACTGCTGGGTGGGTCATTTAACTGTTAGTGAAAATGTGCTTCTTTTTCTCTTTGGCCTGGGGTCTTGAACAGTGCACACTGATTGTGTTTATGTAGACAAATATTATTTTTTACATTTGACATAATCTAACCTATGTTTGTTCACCGTTTGAGATCAATATCATTTCTGTAAAGGGAATCATGTTTAGTTGATGGTGTTGAATTTAGTTTAAACAGGAAATATTTCTGGGCTGTTTTCCTTGAAAAAATCAAAACACAGCATCTAGGAATAGGGTCTCTGCCTGCTTAAATGTGATGATCAAAATAAATTATATCTGTACTATGCGAGAAATGGACTGGGCATTTTAGGCAGTTTTAGGAGTGCTTTGAAGTTTTAGCGACCTGGTTTTTCTGGAACTCTGAGGAATATTGTTGACCACTGAGGTCAGTTCAGCTCCTCTGCCTTCTCATCTCTGCCACTGGGCTGACTAGCCTGTCCTCAGATTTCTGCCTCTGATTGCCCCGCAGAGGTCTTTTCGTGGTCTTTTCCATCTTTTCGTGTCTTGGGACAAAGAAGCGAAAGGCAAATATTTTAGAAAAAACTTTCTCCAAATCTGAAGCCTGGAGGAGATTTTAAATGAGGCTAAATGCAGTGCAGATGCTACATGAAGTTATACAGTGAGGAAACACAAACATCACACGTAACTCGGAATAAATGAGCATTCTTTTGTCATTACATCAGTCTAGGCATTTTGTGATTATCATCTCTCTCTCTCTTTCTCTCTTTTTTTCTCTCTCTCTCTCTCTCTCTCTCTCTCTATCTCTCTCTCTGTTAGTCTAAAAGTGTCTTCCCCAGTCTCTGATTCTGCGCCTGTCCTCTCCCCTCTCTTCCAGGCCACAGTAAACAGACAGAGACATTTGACTGACAAAGCAAGGTGTCATTAGCATCCTCAGCCCTCATTATGCCAAGTCATGCACCGTTCATTCAGGAACACCTGAGACTCTGGTCTAAAGCACACTGGGGCAGGTGTACGATAGTAATTAAAAGCAGTGGAGGAAAATGGACTCCACACCATGATTGGATTGCATATTATGAGAATCTATACTCAGGAGAAAGAAAAATATTCGTTATTGCTTTTCAAGTTCCCATCTTGAGATTTAAATTGATTTTAGAGGATATTTATAACTGTAGCACGTAAAAAGAACAAATATCTCAACACAGCCAGCTTAATATCTTTGTTTACTTCCAAAGAAGACAAACATGTAAAGAGCATATTGACCTTAGAATGGAAATACCCAACCAAAACAAACACGCCTATACCATAATTGGCTCATAAAATCAACAGGATTGTTTAAATGAAGAGAACAAAGAACTGTATTTATTCTGCTATTTACAACTGTAAAACCTAATCAGTTGTAATGGCTCAGTGAACAGTCTTTCCCCCCCTCTCCAGCAAAGGCTCAAAATGTGTGACCCAGCTATATTACGAATGGGATATACAGTGTCACAGTCTAATTGCACACGAGGAGCAAACATACGCCGTCGTCCCCTTTGTTTGCTTCCCGGGGGCCAGAAGATGGCAATATAAAAATGTAAATATTGGGTTTTGGTGTTGTCTGTGTCTGGACACGCAGGCCTCCGAAGGCACAGGTGGAAAATATGGTCTCAGGCGCCACGCTGGGAACCACATGGCCCCACACAACATGGGGGCAAAGAGCGGCGCGCAGGCCTGGCACGGGCCTCGATCTGGACTTGGACACTTGTCAACGCACGGTATTAGTTTCATCTGCAAAAAAAAGAGGGGGCGGGGGGGGGGGCTCCACGCAACCTCCAACAACAATGGGAAGAGCCGATATGAGACAAAGAGGTTTTTTTTTGTTAAAAGCATTAAATGCCCCCCATTTTGTCCTAATGAGGTCACAGAGCATAGCTTGCATCAGCACTTCAGTGTGCTAGTGTTTGAAATGGGCCTGCAGAAAGTAGTGAGAGAAAGAGAAGGAAATGAAATATTCCAAGAAGCCCACTCACACACACACGCAAACATACAGTAATCCTTTTAAATGCATATTCCAGTGTGGTTTCTGTCAGTGAATATTTCACCTTGTTTTCCTGGAAAAATCCACTATTGAACGATGCCTGTCTGCGTGTGCATATTAGATTACATGTGCTGGAGATGGGTGTAGAATTGATTCCTTTTGTCCATACATTACTTGCATGTTGACATGCCGACGGCGACAGGCCCCCCTGCCTCACCGCAGGCAGGCAGGCAGGAGGAGTGCTGAGAGGAAGCTTGTATCCATCTGGAAGCAATAAAGTTTTCTAGGAGAGTGCACAGTTTTATTTAATCTCCCCGCGTCTCACTGTGACCCATATGAGGGGCTGTGCCCGTCATGTCATCTTAAATCAGAGTCATTTTCGCCAAGCAAAAAAAAAAAAAAAAAAAACACTTGGCAGGATAGAGGGGGACACTATATGCATAGGAGCCATTGAGATCTGTTAACACATCAACACCTTTACAGTCACATAAATAATTCTTTATTTATTTATCTATAATCAATGATACATGCTAAAGTGCTAAAATGATCATTTAATAAAAACTCTTTGATTCAGATAGCAGTACCTTAATATACCTTTTAGTGGACCATATTAAAACAAAGCAGGTGCATGCAGTTGTTCATTGGACAGGATAGGACCTCATTAAAATGTGCCTTTATGTGTAGCTGAAGCAAACACTGCACTGCATCACGAGTAACATTATATACAGCTCTAATCTTTATGAAGAAGCTTTATAAGCGGGGGGTTGGACTCAGTGCATGCACTGGATGTATGAACTTGTCAGTGACTGAGATAAGATCCCAGGAGATTGCAGGTTTATCGAGAGACAGACTGTGGAGTGGTCTCAGTGTCATTTGACCTGGTGTGCTACCAGACCAGTCATATTGATCCGGCCCATAGTGGCCCATCTAGAGCAATGACCTAGAGCATATGGCCCATCTTACATCTGAGCCGCCGTGCCCTCGAGCGAACACACACACACACACAAACACAGATACACCACCAGCAGAGAGTGCACCCCCCCCAACCCCCCATGATCCCATAGTCCACTCATCCTGTATGGATTGAGAACTTGAAAACAATACCCCTGAAGAAGAAAAGGCAGTGAACAACAGAGACTAAGATGTCTGCTGGGAGGAAGACTTAGTCTGAGTTGTTTACCAGTCCTCAGCATGCGCTAAGCACCGCTCTTGGTCGCCTGACCCGTGTCAACACTTTGATGACAAGTACTGTACTTAGAGGATGTGAAAGGACAGGGATTAACAATGCTGGCAACCAAATGGCCTTTATTGCACCTCCTGACAACAGCCTTTCTCCGAAATGAGCTAGCAGCTCTGATGCTAAGGAGCTGTAAACAAACAAGGGGCGGGCGTGTGATTGGTGGAAAATGACTGAGTAACTCTCTTGTGCATCATCATGGCCCACGTCAATGGAATATTGATTATATAACCTGCTGTGGATTCCTTCCATGTAGCTCCCCGTGGCTAAGTGGACATGAGTGATTATGCCTTTTAAAACAGCTCTGGCACCAGAAGTAGTAAGCAGTTAATTATATAGGTAGTACAAATAGAACAGACAACATATACTGTACATACGAAAAACACACTATACAAGCAAATTGTGTTGATTCATACCAAAACATTTACCAAACTATAATAAAGCACACACCCTGGAATGTAGTGTAATTCCCTCTCATATCATACATCATTATATCGTGAGATTGTTATTGACTTTGAAGAGCCGAGCGGAATTGTTAAAACTACAGCGTGGCATGTGTTGCTGTTGCCTGCACTCTCCTTTTTTAATTTCCTGCTTTGTGCTAAGCCCATTTTAACCAAACTGTTACTCCTCCTAATTGGGGGTTGAATACTAAATAGTCAGTGCCAAGGGCTCAGACACAGACGGATCCAGCCCGGGTTACCCTCACAAGAGCTGAGCCTGCAAAAAAAAAGAGAAGCAGCTTGTTGTAGTTGTAGTTGTAGTTGTAGTTGTGGTGTTTGGAGACACTGAATGAAAAGCGGTTGCTGTGAAAGCGTGAACATGTGCAGAAAACGGCAGCACAATTAGCATCAAGCAGATAAGTCCCTCT
Organism: Clupea harengus; assembly: GCF_900700415.2. NCBI lineage: Eukaryota > Metazoa > Chordata > Actinopteri > Clupeiformes > Clupeidae > Clupea > Clupea harengus. The sequence continues at coordinate 20,570,919 of NC_045153.1, read as the reverse complement.
GTAATCCTGTTTACGGTTTGCATCAGACAGATGTGCCAAGATTGATTCAGACAGGGCGCCAGCTTACTGTAATGTAGCAGGGGAGGGGCCCTACCTCTCTCTCTCTCTCTCTCTCTCTCCCTCTCTCTCCCTTTTCCTCTTCATCTTTCTATTTTGCCACCCCCCTCCCTCACACACTCTCTCTCTTCCACCCACTCTTCCCCCTCTCTTCTCTTTCTCTCTTCATCCATCTCTTTGCTTCTCTGTCTATCACTCTTTCCACCTCTCTCTTCATCACCCCCCCCCCCCCCTCTCTCTCTCTCTCTCTCTCTCTTTCTCTGTCTCTCGTGCTGTGGTCCAAATCTATGGCCACACGCCCTCTGTGTCCTCTTCCTGTGAATCATCCTGAACAGGGGCCAGTTTTGTCATTCGACCACAGACAGCTCTGCCGGAAGAGATTAGCTTCATTCCCTCTAATTAAATTGACTGTTTGGGGGTATCTGTGGGTATACGTGTTTGTGTGTATATGTGTGTTTGTGTGTGTGTGAGAGAGAGTGTATTTGTGCGTGTGTGTGTAGATAAGTTTGCGTGTCTGTTGGTGTGTGTAGTTGTGCGAGAGACACAAAGGCAGTGCTGCAAAGTTGACCAAATAGAGTGATGCTGCTGCTGCTGCTGCTACTGCTGCTGCTGCGTGAGGTCTGTGGTGGAGCGGCAGGCTGAGTGTGAACAGATGGCGGTGGGTGTCCTGTGCAGTAATGTGAGAGGGTAGTTAATGTTCTGAAACACAGAGGTGCGGCTGGGGCTCGGCTAATGAAGAAAGGGTTTCACATGAGGAGACGCAAACACATTTAGGCTGACGCAGAGACAGAGGGATGGCAGCAGGGAAGGAGGGATGCAGACAGACAGACAGACAGACAGACAGACAGACAGACAGACAGACAGACATCTTGGAGGTTGCATCTGCAGGAGGAGAGCCCAGTTGGGCTGAATCAGAGCTTGTCTGATGACTGTCACCATTTGTAGCTAGGGGTTGAGAAAGGGTCAACACATCAGAAGGATGCTGATATGAAGGGAAGGATAGGTCATATATGAGTGCTCTAATATATATATATATATATATATATAATATAAATATACATTCCACCCATCAAAGGATGTAAAGGAGATGTGAATGTGAATACGAATACGAATGTGTGTGCATGTCTTCCCTCAATAACACCAAATACTTTCAGCAGGAAAAATAATACAGATAAATTCAACCTTCATGACAGAACATGTTTTTATTTGTGCTCTTGAAATGAGATGGATTTTTTTGTGAGGGGGAAACAGTTCATGAGCCTTCTTGCTTGATGAGTGTTTCGATGGAAAAGCACTTCAAGAGTTATAGAGAAAGCAGTGCTCAACCTTATCTCTCATTTAAGTAACAACATCCATTGGTGTGAAATCTATCTAGTTATTTATAGATTCCCCACACAAATTAGCGCCTCAGTGCAATATGATGTATTACCATATGTACTGAAGGTTGTCATGTCATTGTGTGTGTGTGTGTTTTGTCACTGTGTGTGTGTGTGTGTGTGTGTGTGTGTGTGTGTGTGTGTGTGTGTGTGTGTGTGTGTGCGTGTGTGTGTCAGGGGACGCATCCTCTCAGAGGAAGGAGGCCTTTGTGGAGCTGAAGGACGTGTTTGCGGTGAAGGTGAAGCGACGGCGGACGGTGGGGCAGCAGAGCGGGGGCACGCTGCTGGGCATCACCCTCTTCCACTGCAAACGCAAGGGCGCCAAACTCAAGGACCACGAGACCCACCTCAACAACCTGAGCGTGGACCACTGTGAGATCTGGTTCAAACACCTCAAGGCCTTACTCAGCGGTAGGTCTGCCTACTGTAGCTAACAGTGTTGGGTGACTGGGGTGTTTTAGATAAGGACTATCATTCGTTTCTGCTATATTCCCATATTTTAAACATCTATTTTCACGTGTTGTTTAAACATATCCTGTACTAAAATAAAAAAGCTGGGTTAAAGACGCAGTGGCATTCAAATATTGGGTCACTATTTATTTGGATAGTCCTCTATAGACCAGCTACAGATGCTCAAATTATAAATCTGTTGAATTATCAGTTTGAACTCTGTTAACTACAATTTATGGTTAAAGGTATTCAAGGATTGAGTTTGGTTTAGCTGATGTTTAGTGAACAATTCGAAAGATTGAACTTGAATTTCAACAAACCACCTGTAAGGTCTCTGTAAAGCAGACTATTCAAATACAGTGTTACCAAATATTTCAATAACACGTGCTCCAACATTATGTCACAAAATGTGACCCGAACAGTGCAACCACAGCATTCCCTCCCAGACCTTCCAGGGCCATTACCCTGGCCTGTTTGGGCTCGGGAGTCTGAAGGCCCGTCTCTGACCCAGTTGTCACGTCCAAAGGGGTGGGGCCTCTGCAGCAGAGCTGTTTCTCCTGTGAGTCACTGGGAGAGGTGGATTTATTTAGCAGGAAGCTTACCTGATGACATTCATAGCTTTGATCCATAAAGACCTTTCGATGGCTGGGTCAGGTATTTAAATGTCTTAGTTTCAGAGGGTTTTACACACTTGTTACGTGACACCATCATGTTGTCCTAATTAGTTCCGACTCTGTAATGTTTGCCTTATGCAGTGTGTTGTGTGTGTGTGTCCGTGTGTGTTCTCATGTATTCTTAGCATGGCAATTTGGTATAGTTGCCGCCCAATTTAACCCATTGCCCTCGAAGCGGTAATCAAAGTCACTGCACACACCAAATGGAAAATCAAACGTTCCCGAGCTTTTCACTTTAATTGGGTGTCATTTCAGTGCCTTTAAAGAGATTCTGCTGTATAAAACATGGGGGTAAAACATTTGCTGCCATTTGCAGTTTTATTACCCCCTGCTAATGCTAATTGAATGTTGAGTGGGAAGGCCTTGCCTTGCCCGGCGAGACACAGGCATTAGCGTTGAGCAACAGTCTGAAACTGATTCGCTGGGTGGGTGGCTTCTTCTGTTATTATTATGTCTCATTCCTGCTCTCGAGTCCAGAGGGTTTCTCAGAAGGGTCCTGGGCCGAGCTGTGGTGACCCTCTGCATGTGGGCACTCAGCCCTGGAGAGAGAGAGGGGAGCGGAGACACAATGGCGCTCACTGAGAGTGGAGAGAGAGGGGAGAGGAGACACCGTGGCTCTCATTGAGAGGTTGCAGGGGAGGCCTGCTCTTTTGTGTGACGAGCATGTCATTGTGATGCTCGCGTCCGCTGTGCTTTGAGACACCCAAAGCTCTCTACTGAGGGGGGAGAGGGAGGAGGTTTGGGGGAAGGCACGGAGGGAGGGAGGGAGGCAGGGAGAGGAGGAGGCGTTGGCCGCGAGGACCTGCTGGATCTCCGTGGAGAAACAGGTTGGTTGCAGCCACCCCGGAGTTTTTGTAATTATCTGCTTTCCTCCAGCGCCGGCGTCTGCCAAGATGCAGCCGGGGCTCTGGGGCTGGCCAGGGACAGGTGTCCTTCCCAACGTGGCAGGGCCCTCTCCCTCCAGCAACCTGGGTGGGTGGGTGTGTGGATGGATGGATGGGTGGGAGGGATGGGTAATGGGAAGAGAGGATGAGCTTCTCTCTTGCCAGGCTGGATTGGTTACTCTCTACCCACCCACCCACTTACTGACTCAGTCACTCATTCACCCACTCACTCTCTCACTCACTCACTCACCCCCCCCTTCACCCCCGGCCCCCCCTCCGGAGTCTCAAAAATCCCCCAAGGTTTCATCAGCATTAACCAAGCGTTCATTAAAATCCTTTGTCATCAGAAAATACAGTGAGCGTCAGTAAGTGCTGTTGTCGCTGTAAATGATGATGTGTAATCTCCGCTAATCCTCATTTAGAGAGAAGGCCACGTTGCATTGCATGCTACTACCATGCCTCTGTTTGTCTGGCGACTGTTTTATCATCATTTGAAAAAAGTTTCGACAGTCACACGCAGAAAGCAGCTTTTTAATCTGAGTTTTTTAAAATGGGTCTAACCCTTAATCCGACCATAAAAATACTTCTCGATGGTTTCTGTCATTTCTAGGAAAGCTGCTCATATGACGTGGGCATAATACTGGTGGACTGTACTGTGTGTTGTCTAATCCATGGAATTTTAGCTAACAACTAATACAGGGTGATGTAACGAATGCTGTTCAGTAGGTGCAGTACTCACAGGGAATTACAGGGGATTGCCATGCGTGAGTCACTCAGCTCTTCATTATAATGCTGCCTCGGCTCTCTCTCTCATGCGTGCGTGTGTGTGTGCGTGTGTGCGTGTGAGTCAGTGAGTGAGTGTCTGTGTATTTGTATGAGAGTGAGAGTGAGAGTGAGTGTGACTGTATGTGTGTGTGTGTGTGTGTGTGTGTGTGTGTGTGCGTGTGAATCAGTGAGTGAGTGCCTGTGGATTTGTGTGAGAGTGAGTCTGACTGTATGTGTATGTGTGTGTGTGTGTCTGTGTGTGTGTGTGTGTGTGTGTGTGTGTGTGTGTGTGTGTGTGTGTGTGTGTGTGTGTGTGTGTGTGTGTGTGTGCGTGTGAATCAGTGAGTGAGTGTCTGTGGATTTGTGTGTGAGTGTGACTGTGACTGTGTGTTTACGTGTGTGTGTGTGTGAGTGTGTGAGTATGACTGTGTGTTTACGTGTGTGTGTGTGTGTGTGACTGTGACTGTGTCTGTGTGTTTACGTGTGTGTATCCCTTTGTGGACACCATGTACCTCTAGCTCATTGCGCATGGCCTTCGGGCTCTCAGCGGTGTAGATTTTGGCATAAACCTTGTTTTTCAGGGCCCTGTCCTCCCAGCCTTGTAAGGATTTAAACCTCTTCGCTTTTTTTCTCGGCGAGGAGCTTTGGTGAGAGGGCTGCAAGTACTTTGTACTTGACATGAATTCATTAACATAATTAAAAGAAAATGCCTTGAGGGGGCCTAAAGGACAAGGAACAGGCTTATTTATTGTTGTGTAGAGGAATAAAAAAGCACACACGTGCGTTCACACATCACGTACACACAAAGACAATCAGTGGAGCCCACTGAACACAGTTTGATATTGCCAAGCTGTTTTAGTAGCCTTCGACCCCTGAACATGGAGATAAAACCATCAGCCATGTGCACATCTCTTCTATCTCTTCTATGCTGTCTGTGATTGCAAACAGAACTGATGATGAGATGGAGGTGGAGAGGAGCGAGAGAGAGGCATCGTTATTGTTCTCATATTCTCTGAGCAATCGCATGTCGAGTATTTGCACAGCAGAGCTTGTTCTCCCCCATTAGAGTCTCCTTTTCTGGAGGCTGGCAGGGCCTGATGGAGAGAGGCAGGCCGCCGGCTCGGCAGAACATTAGGTTCCCACACGAGGCAAGCTGGGAAACGCATTGCCCCGCGCCACATGTCGACTGTGCCCAACCGCCCACCCAAATTACACCTTGATAGCACTCGCACAATGCAGTTCATAAAGGATGTGGTGTTTCTCTGCCCCCACCTTGCTCTCTCTCTCTCTCTCTCTTGCTCTCACACACTCCTTTGCTCAGGTCTTTCCACGGGAGGATTATCTCTGTTGTTTTATTGGCTGGGAAGTTAGTGGTGCTGCTGCTGAAGCCCTTCTCCCTCGAGGATGGGTGTGTGTGTGTGTGTGTGTGTGTGTGTGTGTGTGTGTATGTGTGTGGGTGTGGGTGTGTGTGTGTGTGTGTGTGTGTGTGTGTGTGTGTGTGTGTGTGTGTGTGTGTGTGGGTTGGGTGGGAGTGTAGAAGAGACAGCCTGCGCTGGATTATAGGAGGCCTCACCTGTTATGGAAGCCTGGTGCATCCTGGGTCCCCAGCTTCCCATGGAGGCCCCTCAGAAGGGCACACAATGGAGGGTGGGTCTCAGCTGACACTTGGGGCACAAAAGGTGCGACGTAACCACCCCCACCTTCCCACCCCCTCCTCAAACACAAACACATACATACACACACACATACAGACACACACATATAGACACAGACACACTCACTCACAACCATCCCCCCCCCCCCCCCCACCCCCACTCCTCTGCTGTTTTTATTTAACTTTACTTTAGTTTGTAAAGAAGGTGGACTGAATGCTGGACGTGGAGCTGACCAGGGGGCTGGGGCATCGTCCTGACAGGCCATGTGATGTGCAGTGACACATGAGGTGTGGCTGGTCCAGCTGAGCGACTGAGCCGAAGGAGCATAGATTAAGGCCCCCGGCAGCGGGGTCGAGGGCCGGGGGTCCGCTGACGGCAAGCGTGCAAGCCCAGGGCCCCGGGTTCCCCCGAACAATGGCAGCACCTGTATGAGTGTGTGTGTGGGGGGGGGGGGGTACAAGCTATCCGTCTGATAGAGTGCCCCCTGCACACACTGTCCGCCAGTGCCGCCGCCTCTGCACTGAATCTGTATTTCTATATATATAATAAAAACCTTTCAAAGATTAGTCTGCTTTCAGCCAGGGCAGGTCAATCAGGGCCGAGGGGCTGAGGCTGAAGAGAAGCCCCCAGTCACATGGCTCCGGCCCCTGATAATGTGGCCTTGGTGCTCTTGTCAAAGTGCGTGGTCACACTCTAACATCAAGCTGAACTTTTATTGTCCCAATGGCAAAGGCGAAGAAAAGAACAGGGGGACAGGGGGGGTGGGGTGGGGTAAAGAAGGGGTGAAGCTTGTGGGTTCAGCTAGTGGCCCATCCTGTTGATCCACGCAGCATTGTGTTCATTCTTGAGTTTTATGTATGCATTGGGACAAGGCGACCGACTCACCTCTCGATCCGCGTATGCGTACACGCTGTATAAAATCGCATTGGGTTGTTTAACAGGATAAAGGCCAGAAAAAAAAAGCAGAAAAATAAAGCTCTTTTGGTATGTAAGGTGAAAGAATGAGCCGCTGAGTTTGGACGGCCATTGTAGACGCCGTGGATGTTGAATGACATTTACATTCTGTTTCGGCAGCGTGCCTAAGTGTATGAGGTTACACATTAACAGGTTTTCCATTAAGTCACACCAAGGGTATCCATGGAGACCCTTTTCTTCACGGATTGGCTGGAAGTTATCAGTCTCTCGCATATAGCGCTTAGCCGCCCATGGCTCACTTACTGTAGTTTAGCACGACAATGAACCTTTGCCCCTTGTTTCACGATCCGTGCGAGGCACAATAGAGGCTACTCAAAGATCCCCTCTCGTGTGTATTGTGTCTGTGTTTCCCAGAGACATGTAGTCCAAACAGACTGACTGGAGCTGAACAGAATGGACATCATTTTGACATGTGTGTGTGTGTGTGTGGAGGTACTCTGTGCTTGGCTTTAAATGAAATCCCTCAGTGAATTATCACTGTTCAGTGTCTCGTAAGAGACTAACTTTAGCATGAGGGGACGCCTGAATAAGCGTGGGAGAGAAGTATGAACCTCATTAAAGGTGAAGTAGTAGGTAACTGGGTGATCAAGTGAAGGAGTGAATGGAAAGATAGGAGAATGAGTAAGTCAGTGAGCCAGTTAGTGGAGGAGTGAGTGAATGAATGACTGAATCGGTGAAAAAGTCGGTGGGAGTGAATGAGTGAGTTTTTGTGAGTGAGTGAATGAGTGACTGTGTGAGTGACTGTGTGAGTGAGCGTGAGACCGTCTGTTCCTGGGGATCTCCATAGGGGCTGAGGTGCAAAACTCGCCAGATGCTCGTCTGCGACGGAGGCATCACAGCAAGTATCACTTTCCCCCCAGAATGCCGTGTGTCGCTTTCTCAGCGAATTCCCTACAGACCTGCCTCATTTTTCTGTCTGTCACACCAGGCAACCCCCTCCACCTCCACCAGCTTTCTCACAACACACACACACACACACACACACACATACATACATACACACACACACACACACACACACACACACACACACACACACATATACACACACAATTGCCGAAGGTGTTATCTGCCATTGTGGCAACTGAGGAACACATGTCGCTGTGATTCTCTCTCACGTGACACTCACAAAGACACACACAGACACAAACACACACACCAGCAACATGACAGAGACCCACAAGGTTTTAGAGCATTGGTGTTGCAGCACCATGTATCAACACAACCTTACCATCTGACACCGATGCATCCTGTCCTACTAAAACAATACCGCAGTCACCAAGAAATTACAAATGCTGTCACACATTACATGTGAATTGTATGGCATATCATGCATGACCCATTATATTTTTGGCACTAGGGCTGACAAACGTACGTATATACCAGACTGTAATTACCAGAGCTGTGCGTTAGGGCAGCAATTAAATTAACTAATTATACATCGGCAATTATATTCATAACTAGAATAGATTGGAGGAAAGAGGATCAGTGTCATAATCTGGAATGCTGAAATCTGTATTGACCCACAGTCCCAGTGGCCCAGGCTCCCCTCTTCCCCACACAGAGGGGCTTAGGAGCAGATCCTGCCCAGTGATCCCCCCCCCAAACCCCCCCTGCTTGAGGGGAAAAATCTGGAGAGGGGCTGGGGGGGTCTCCCCCATCGCTAATGCGCGCTAATGCCAGTTCCTGACACAGCGCCAGATGCTCCAGTTTGGCAGCGGATCTGAGGAGACGTCTGGGTGTTTGGCCTCCCGTATGGAGGCCACGCGCCCAGAGCAGGAGAAGAAGTAGATGAGACCGAGAGAGAGGAGGAGCACTGTGGCACGGGGTGGCGGAGGACAGGGGAGCAAGCGCTCCTCTCCTCCCCTCACGCTCATCCCATCCTGAGGCGGACTGTCTCCGATATGCAACCTACCCCCCACCCCCATCCCCCCAGCCACACACACACACACACACACACACACACACACACACACACACACACACACACACACACACACACACACACACACACACACACACACAAAATGCTTTCAATGCTCCCTTCAGGTCTAGCCCAGTCCAGGCCTCTGAAGACATGACCTTTCCCACACCCAAAACTCCTGTTAGGCTTAACCATGAGAGGGCATCTTTCCCCTCAGACAGCCGACCAGTCTGTCAGCCATAGACAGTCAGTCAGTCAGTGCGCCAGCCAGGGATTTCATAGAGAAAAAAAAGACATCTGTTCCTAAGGATTAGCAAATATTCTCTGCACCTCCAAAAGCCCTTCGGAGTATTATCAATAGAGCAGGGAGCTGAACTCGACCTGAACTGCCATTTCATCTCTCTTTCTCTCTCTCTCTCTCTCTTTCTCTGTAATTCCATGTCATACAGTAGCGATTTACCATGGTTGTCATTTTTTTCCAGTTATAGTCTTTAAAAACTAGTAATTAGGTATGCTATTTATCTGTGAAAGATACAGCATCAAAGATAATGAGACCACACTGGCAAGATCCACATCGCAGGCTGGATAAATGGTTAATGACTGAGGAGAAAAACACACACACCCATACACACACACACACACACAACCACCAAGTTATTTCCTGTTGAATTGCTTGCCCCCGAGTGTAGCCATGATTATAGCCTGATTATTTCTCTTTCTGGCAATCCCAGCAAGCTGCGTTTGTCACCCAGATCAATGTGAAACCCGAGCCGCGGGCCCAGGTAATTTAACGGCTGATTACGGGGAAAGTAGTCCCCGGTGCCAAATGATCTCCTCCGGGGGGACAGACGGGAAGGGCCTCCCACAGCAGGTCTGTGCAGATGCTCTCCTGAGCGGTGACCACAGCACCTCCAGGACCCACAGTGAGGGGTGGAGGAGGGGAGGGAAAGGGTGGAGAGGGTGAAGAGGAATTAGGAGGCGGCCAGAGACAGATGCATCAATGGTGCTGTGTGGCCGTAAGAGGGGAGGTGGGAGGACGACCCTCAGGGGCACTAGAGCATTAAGCCAACGGGAGATGGAGGAGCAGGATGAGACGGAGGAGAGATCATCATCCTTCTCCAGGAAGGCTAATGACCTCATGGAGCATGCACTGGTGGCAGCAAACGGCCATGTTTGTCTTAATTAATAATGTTATTACACTAGGCGTGATTTTATGGATGTCACCGGCAGCAGTCATGGTCTGGATATAAATAAACACTGCTATGAACAAGAGTCGTAACTGCCCGTACCAGACCTGAACTGAACTGCCCGTACCAGACCTGTGGCTTATTGAAATCATTTTCCTTTTGTTTACCCTTGTGTACACCACAGCACCATGTTAAATGCAAGCACCGACTCTATGTCACGATGGCCTTGATTGGTGGCCCCTGTTCAGATTTGAAATTCACTCTCCACTAAGGTCAAGCTGACTCTTGTTTCATTAAAGGAACAGTGCACACAGGTCATGCTGTTCTGTGCTGTTTGTACCGCAGACCCTCGTGCTAGAGGTAGAGTTGATGATGGAGAAACCTGACTCTGAGTCCCCCTGCCTCCCTGGATCGTCTTTCAGCGCTCTGCCGTGAGCCCTACAGCCCAGCTCACACAAACACGGGATTATGTGCCATAGTAACACGGCAGTGCAGGGGATCTTCGTTTGGCTTGAGCACGGTTAATGCGGAAGAGAACATTATTGCCTATTAACAACAGCCACTGCTACCACCACACACACACACACACACACACACACACACACACACACACACACACACACACACACACACACACACACAGGCACACGCTTCCGTACCGTGCCGTAAGTGGATCAGAATCAACTGAAAGTCACTTTATCAGAGCACGCTTACATCACAGGCACTGAGACTCGATGTATGGCACATCAGTAAGCCATTAGTGTCAATGAATGGCAATACATCAAACTGAAATAATCACAGGTCTCTTATTTAGTACTTTTGTCCAAGTTCCTCATTCCTGTGTTCATGTGTTTTGCTGTAGTTGAGAGTTTGACTGGAATGTGGGTGTATGTTGTGTGTTTAGGTGCAATAATACCTGCCATTATCAGAGGTCTTTTCATTTGTACTGTTGTCCAGGTTGCTCAACCTGTTGATGAGTTTTTGCTGTAAGCTGAGAGTTGGGCTGTATTTGTTGTGTATTACCTGCAATACTTGCAATATTCAGAGGTCTTGTATTTTGTACTGTTATCCAAGTTCCTCATCCTTGTTGTGTATGTTTATCCACAGTGCTTGCTGTGCGGTGCGGTGTGTTGCGTTGCAGTGAGTGTGTGTCGTTGTGTCGTGTGAGAGGGGAGGCTGTGTGGCCGCGGGCCGTTGGTGGGGCTGTGGGCTGTTTGGAGGCGCTCAACTCCTGCTGCAACTCCCAGCCTCCTGAGCCCCACCATCAACAGCAGCCGCAGCAGCAGCAGCAGCAGCAGCAGCAGGAGGAGGAGGTGTATGGGGGAGGAGGAGGAGTTTCACTCCTGCACCTGCTCCCTCTGTGGCCCCAGTGTGGCACTGCCTCTCAGCCCTGCCCTGCCCAGGCAGAGCGCACAGCAGAGCAGAGCAGCAGTGCAGTGCGGCGCAGGTCCCAGGAGGAGGGCCCAGGATGGATCGCATCACGCATCCCTGCTGCGCCTCCTCGACCCTCTCCCCTGGCAAACCGCTGCCCTTCAGCTCAGCAAAGCTCCACCTCACCGCTCCAGCTCCCCCCCCCCCCTGCCCCCCCCCCCCCCTACCCTGGCCCCTCTCTCTCAGCTCTGCCACCCCACAGCTTCTTCCTCCCAGCTACTCAGTCCCCCCCCCAAAAATCCCCCTGTCCCTCCCCAGCCTCCTGCCACTGTCATCCTGGAGGACCGCATCTCCCCTGTGTCTCCCTCTCACCCTGCGTTTGAACCGTGACCTGGGGCTCACCCTCCTAACCTAGACACCCCCCCCCCCGCACACACACACACCACCATCTCATCCATTCCTGCTGCGGCGAAGATGGTGGCTCGTTAGGCAGGACGGGACGGGTCAGGACCTTCGGGGGCCAGATTAGAGCGATGAGCGGGATAATGGGGAGGCAGAGGGAAGGGAAGGGGCCGTGGGTCCCATCGATCCCCCAAACTCCAGGAAGGCCAGGAGGGAACGCTCCCTAAATCTGACTAATTATTATCTAGTTTTCCAGCACAATGGATGCTCAGCATAGGGGAACAGAGAGAGGAGAGATAAAGATATAGATGGAGGGAGGGATATAGAGAGGGGAAAAGAGAGAAAGATTGAGAGAGGAGGGTGTCCTGGGGGATGTTTTTATTCATGACTCTCCTTCAGTCTTGGCAGCCGTTCAGGCGCTGTAAACAAGAGGCAGGGCTGTGACCTTTTGAATCGGAGGAGAGTGAATCCCCCTCGCTCTGCGGGAAAGAGATTTCTGTAGCAAAGTGTCACACCTACAGCTGAATGCACAAGGAGAGATGGAGGCCGTGTTCATACGGGGGAACATTTTCAGGCTTCTCGACAATCAGATGAGAACTAATTTCAGGCTTCTTGACAATCAGATGAGAACTAATTTCAGGGTTCCTGTAGAGACACTGTACGATTGTCATCCCTGTTTGAAAGGAACGATTGGATTCATTGTGGTTGAAGGTTCAGCATGAGCAGATGGAGGGAATGGCCCTCTCTGACACTGTGACACTCTGATTATAAAACTATCCTAATTAAACCTTCTCTCTCTCTCTTTCTTTCTTTCTCTCTTTCTTTTTTTCTCTCTCTCTTTCTCTCTCTCTCTCTGTATTTCCCTTGCTTTTCTCTCAGGTTTCCAAAACAGGCCCAAGTCACTGAAGGTCTTTGTGAACCCCACCAGTCATAAGAAGGAGGCCCTGCGGGTCTACATGGATGAGGTGGCTCCCCTCTTCAAGCTGGCTGACATAGAGGCTGACCTCACCAGTAAGTCTATCAGAGGAGGACTGTCCTGAGGGTGAACCATGACACTTCAGAGCACATCACATCACAGTATCAGCATCACTCCTGCTTACACCTTTTTCCTTAAAACTAGCTCGGTTACCAATGATGCTACTCTACCAGAGGTGGCACTAACACACACACACAAGGGTGCGCGCGCACACACACACACACACACACACACACACACACACACACACACACACACCCCCGCACGCACACACACAGACACACACATGCACAAACACACACACACACACACCCCCCCCCACACACACACACACACACAAACATCACACATACTCGTCATATACTCTCATCTCATATACTCATGAACTCCAATACTCTGGAACTCGCAATACTCAATCTCATAGGTGAAATATTACAGTTTTTCTCGATTGATTACATTCAAAAACTGGAACTTATGGCACAATGACCACAACCTGTAACTCATGTGCCAACTCCCTAAACCAATTCTGCTAAACTATAAGCACAATTATGTGCTTTAGACACAAATTTAAATTGTTAACCGCACTTTCTTCAAAACACAACACACAATTATGTGCTTTAGACACACATTTCAATTGTTAACCACACTTTCTTCAAAACACTAAACACCATCCTCTCTACTTTGCACACTTCATCAATGCCAAAACCTCCTTGTGTTCAGACAGAACACACTGCTATTCAATTGGCAAAACTTCCATTTCAAAGGCTGTTGTGCAATTTGAAATCAAAGCTTTAGCAATATGATGGCCACAGGTTAGCTCCTGGTTTGGAGAACAATTGATGGCAACATTGAAGTGAGAGGTGATCAGAAAGGCAGAGGAGTGAGAGTAAGAGGAGGAGGAGGAGGAGGAGGAAGAGGATGAAGAGAAAGAGCAAGAAGGAGAGCCATTATCTCTGATGAGATTCGGGCCACTGTGGTCAACCATATGGTCAACCATGGTTTGACCATGCAGGAGGCTGGCCAGAGGGTTCAACCAAATATAAGCCGCTTCTCAGTTGCATCCATTCTCTGGACATTCAGAAGAGGGAATAGGTAAGAAGCACTACTATGACAGGAAAAGACTAGTTTGAATGCCTTATCAGGAGCATAGTATTCTTGTATTTTCCATTGTACTGTATCTGTAAAATTACGTAAACAAATACAAAGTGCAACCATTGATGACCAAGACATATTCCTAAACATCAATACAGTGAGCCTAGCCACAGTGGACTGTGTTCTAAGGCGGAACACCTTGAGAATAAAGCAGGTGTACAGGGTGCCTTTTGTCAGAAACTCCGACAGTCAAACAGTTATGCTATGACTATGTGCAAGTAAGTCATATACATTTTCACAACTGATTGTGTCCTATCAGCACTGACACATTACTGTACTGTATTGTAATCCAATCCAATGTTACAGTTTTTCTCGATTGCTTACACACATGAAGCATGCCTCGTTTTCTCAAAACTCTAAACACAAATCCCTAAACCACTCACACAAAATGCAACAACATTCACAACACTGTGTAGGTCTATTTCTGATAGCACATTGTCAATATTGTCTTGAGCTAGAACAGGATGCAGTAGTTTTTTGTCCTTTTTTATTTTACATTTTTCTTTCTTTTTTTTGTTGACTGTACTGGCCTATATCCTATTGTTTGTTCTGTGCAAATCATTTACACATTCATTTGTGTTTGCTGTGATGTATAGGCTACAGCACTTTTGGATAAAATAAAGAAATATTTTAGTTGTTACTGTATATTTGTGTGTTGTTTTATATTTGCGTAAAAACATTATACAGTTATATTTTACTACAGGAGTAAGCGTATAGTAACATAATGTTCCTGATAAGGCCTTCATACTGGTGTTTTCCCATTTCATAGTAGTGTTTTCCATTGAGCACATCAGTGTTCAATCGATGCTTAGAATGTCTACTCATATAATGGGCTGTGTATGTCATTAGAAAACAAAGTACCCTTTTGAGGTGACATAACACTGTTTTGAAAGCAAAGTTGGCTTTTGCAGGATGTATAAAGGGTTTTGCATTTTGTGTGAGTGGTTTTGGGATTTGTGTTTAGAGTTTTGAGGAAACGAGGCATGCTTTCAAAAAATGTGTGTTAGCAATTGAGAAAAACTGTAGAAGTATAATTACGAAACCGCTGATTTTTTTGCAAGTACATTTTTTTTCATTGCTTGTGAGGTTTGTTGTTTCAGGTTTTCAAGAACCTTAATTGGTTAACAATAGTAGCATTTAGCAAATAAGAAATCTATATATTTAACAAATATTTGATCATATAATGTAAATTGATTGAGATTATTCAGTCGGCAGTGAGGGTGCCAGGCAGTGACGGTAAGGGGTAAGGCAGGCAGGTTCCTGGTGTGTGGCCCCTCCATCAGGGCAGTGCTGGGATGAGTGTTTCCTCTGCACAGGCTGGGGGCCACAGGGCCCTTTGTGTATGAGAGGTTTAGTGGGCCCTGAGGCGTACTCTTTGGTAAGGTGCATTAATGTCTGCCCTGTGGCTCCTCTCACTGGAGATCATTCACCCCTCATCGCACCACACTCATCCCACACGCCTCCCACACACATGCGCGCACACACACACACACACACACATACACACATACACACACACACACACACACACATTCACAAACACTGATTTACACTCTCTCACACACACACACACACACAACCACACACTCTCTCTCTCACACACACACACCCACCCACCCACCGACCCACACACACACACACACACACACACACATATATATATATACACACACACACATCCTCCTGCCTGGTGTTCACATCAGCAGACTGTGTTTTTTTTCTCTTTTTTTCCTTTTTCCCACTGAGACCATCGACCAACCCAGGTGGAAGAATGTTTCATTGAATATAATGAGACTTGGTATCAGTATGGACATATGTGCACAGAGATATTCTAACCAACAGATTTGTTGTGCATCTCTGTCTGTGTGTATATCTTCAATAATGAGCTGCTGTGATGGTGTGTGCATAGGAATAGTTTATTTGTGTGTGTATATGTTCTGCAATTGTCTGTATACTCACAGACACACTGTGTACTGTTAACATTTGGCTTTGGCATTGGTGTTTTTGTGTGCATCCTGTATTTCTGTGTCTGTGTGTGTGTGAGCTTGTGTCTGTGTACCTGTGTGTGTGTGTCTGTGTACCTGTGCGTGTGTGTGTGTGTCTGTGTGTGAGCTTGGGTCTGTGTACCTGTGTGTGTGTGTGTGTGTGTGTGTGTGTGTGTGTGTGTGTGTGCTTGTGTCTGTGTACCTGTGTGTGTGTGTGTGTGTGTGAGCTTGTGTCTGCGTACCTGTGTGTGTGTGTGTGTTTGGTCAGGCAGAGAAGCAGCTGTAGCACAACGCCATGGAGGGTCTTAAGTGCGAGGCTCACACATAATGACTGGAGCAGTGTCTCTCTTTCCCCTCTGTAACCTGACCCGGGGGAGGAGCTGCACCCATCTGTTCTGACAGGAGTGGGGGAGTCAGGGGTGTGTGTGTGTGTGTGTGTGGTGTGTGTGTGTGTGTCCCTCTACACCCCCCTCCCTCTCCCGGAGCAGGCAGACGCCCTCTGCTTTTCGGGAAGGGGATCCCACAAATCTGGGCGCTAATGAATGTGGCTACCTGACTCCAGAAGCCATCTGAGCGGTAATAGAATCTGCACGTCCTGATGATGCGCTCCTGGGGAGCAGAGCGGTGGTGGTGGAGGTTGAGGTGGTGGTGAAACGGTCGAGGTGGAGCCATTAAAAGACGCTTTGCCTAATAGAAATTAAAGATCTCATTCACCGGCCGCGGGGGGGAACTGGCCTCAAAGCAGCGCAGAGAGTCAGAGAGAGGTGGTGGTTTTTGTTGTTGTTGTTGTTGTTGTTGTTGTTGTTGTTGTTGTGGTTGTTGCTCTACTGTAGGTCTTTTTTTGTTAAAGCTGTCCTTTTGCAGGATGCATGAGAACTGTGCGTTAAAAGAATATAAAGATGCATCATAAGGCTGTGGGAAGTCCTCTGGGCTTGAGAAGTGAAGACTTAATTTATTAATACCCACACATACAAAAAAAAGGTACTTGATTAAGAAATGCAATGCATGTACTAGAATACACAAGGCACCATGACTGCACCACACAAGGAAACATACCATACAGATACTAATTCATGAGACCATGTTGGAGATTACAGTTACATTTTAATCCTATCAGAGGACTAAGCAATTGCATTTGCATGATAATGAATGATAATAATGTCCACTATGTGTAGTTATTATGAGCGCTCCTCTGTGATCCTCTGGACTGCGTCTGAACATGCCTCCGGGGCTCACACAGAATAAGTAAATAAACTGAACAAAGTGCCTCTGTTGTGGGGATCAGATTGACAAGGTCAGTGCCAACTGGTCGGTCAGCCTGTCTGGTCAGCACTGTCTGGGCAGTAGTTTGGTTTACACACTCCCCCTAAAGGTCATCATATGGCGTTGCAGGCAGAGGAGCTGTTGTGACTGAGTGACTGTGAAAATCACTATCAATAGCTATCACTATAATACAATTATTCAAAATGACTGAAAACGTATCTGGTAGCAATACAGTGTGATATCTGGTGTAGTTTGGTGTAGATAGAAAATTGCAACAAGAAATGTTGAACCTTCTCTTTGAAACTTCACTCAGTGTCTGAGTGTCTGTATGATGCATTCTGGACAGGTACCGCACAGACACATGGAGCCAGTTAATCTGCCTCGCTGTGGCGCTGGTGCCAGGCGTGGGGCGGCCATGAAGCATTCATGTGTGTGTGCCCGTGATGATGTGCATTCTTTCACAAAAAAAGAGGAAAAAATCATCTGCTAGTGTCACATCAGTCAGTGAGGAGGCTTTTGATGGGTGTGTGTGTGTGTGTGTGCGTGTGTTTGTGTGTGTGTGCGTGTGTGTGTGTGTGTTTGTGTGCAGCTGGGTCTCACCACGCTGGTGGAGGTGCCCCAGAAAATGCTAAGTAGGGCACGGGCACAGGGGTGCCATCTGCGGCAGGCCACCCCGCTTCCCCTGGATTTTTCGCTGGCATTTTCCTGGGCGGGTGTGTGTGGTGTTTGTGTGTGTGTGTGTGGTGTTTTTGTGTGTGTGGGCCATGATGCCACAGAGGTGGTTGCCACGGCAGCGGCAGCACGGAATGACAGTTTCCCATCGTCTCTAGGGAGATGGAGAAATGGTGTGTGTGTGTGTGTGTGTGTGTCACCCCCACTTACCCCTATCCTCTCCCCATGAACATCCACACACACATACAAACACACACACACACACACACACATACACACACACACACACACACACACACACACACCAGCACCACCCTCCTCCTTCACTTCATCACATACGTACACATATACACTCTTCCACGTCCTTCCACTGCCAGTGAACCTGCTCTGTTCAACATCACCATGCTGAGAAGCTTTCCACGGTCACAGAAATAGCACACAAGAATGACCAAATGATGCACATTAGCGCAGACAATCCCGACCTTGTTTTCTCACACAGACGAGAGGAGCAGGGACGTGCCAGCAGCACTTTCTCTGTACCAGCACACTAGCTTCTCTTGATTAAAAATGCAAACAGCATGCAAGTGTAAATTCTGCTTTACAGCCAGGACCATATGCTCACGGCATTCCATTTGCCAAACACTGGCTAAAGGCACTAAAGGCACTAAAGGCAGTGTTTGTTTTTTTTGCGTGTCTTTTTTTAGTGTTCTCCTCTAATGATCCCTCTCTTCTTCTCTTTCCACAGTCACAGAGAGGAAGGGCCACGTTCTGTCCGTCCTGAAGGAGTGCGAACTGGACATCTACGACGGGTACGTCTTCCCACGCGATCCGCAGCGCTAACCCAGACAGCCTCAGCTGAGTTGATGCCAAGGATCACTCTAGAGTCTAGACTACAAACACATTATTAGGCTGAGAGACAGAGGCGGCCATCAGAGAAGGAGAGGTTTGCCCCCCCCCCCCCTGAGCAGCAGTGAAGCAGAGCAGACTGCTGTGTTGTCTGATCTGATGCAGCCTTTGCTGCCAGCGTGCTCATGTGTTTTACACTGTCTTACTTTTTGGATATTTTGGATATTTGGTGTGTGGTGGTGATATTGGTGGGGGAGAGGAGGTTGCACAATAGCTGGAGTGGAAATTCGAATTAAAAGGCAGCCTTAATCAGAGGCTGGGTGGTATATATATCTTCTGTCTCTCCCTTCTCTGTTCCTCACGGGTTACGGGGCGAGCCTTAAAAAAATGAGCAATAATGCTTTGATTAGAGTGGTGTGCTTGCAGAGGTGAGATGAGGTGTGAGTGTGTGTGTGTGTGTGTGTGTGTATGTATGTTCGGGGGGCTGAGTCGCACCTCTCTTCTGTGCTGAAACCCCCCTCTCTCTCCTATGTGGCCACGGCAGGTGGCCCTTTAATTACCTATTTTGGAAGCAGTGATGGAGTGCCTGTGTCCAGTGGACTGCTGGCACTGGGACTTATTTTTCCCTCCTCTTTTTTTTCCAGTCGTGCCACACCACCGTTACCAATGCGCCACAGCCCGAGTCACAATTAGCGCCATCTTAAATGTCTTTGCCCTCCTGTATGCCAGCCATCACTTAGGCCCTGCCACGTAGGCTATAGCCCAGGACAGGACAGCCCAAGCCAGGACTGCCCCTGCCTCTGGGTGCAGTAAGAGAGAGAGAGAGAGAAATAAAGAGAGAGTAAGAGGGGATAGAGGGAGAGAGGGAGAGAGAGAAATAGAGATAGAGAGAGTAAGAGGAGATAGAGGGAGAGAGAGAGAGAAATAGAGAGAGAGAGTAAGAGGGGAGAGAGGGAGAGAGTGAGAGAGGGAGAGAGAGAGAGAAATAGAGAGAGAGAGTAAGAGGGGATAGAGGGAGAGAGTGAGAGAGAGAGAGCGAGAGTGAGAGAGAGGGAGAGAGAGAGAGAGAGAGAGAGAGAGAGAGCGAGAGAGAGAGAGAGAGATGAGTGGGTCTGGCACTGCGGGTCTTTGATTAAAAGCACAGCGTGGCGGTTCTAATAGGAGACAAACAGGACAAGGGCAAACTGAAAGACCGTGCCGGCGAGGGGAGTGGTGTCATATTTTCACGTGGGTGTGTGTGTGAGAGAGAGAGAGACAGAGAGTGTGTGTGTGTGTGTGTGAGAGAGAGAGGGAGAGAGACAGAGAGTGTGTGTGTGTGTGTGTGTGTGTGAGAGAGAGAGGGACAGAGAGTGTTAGTTGGGGGGGGGGGCTGCTGGAAGGATTGAGACCGTCCCCATGTATTTCCAGATAATTATGTTGTCAGAGAAAGGCCATTGGCGTTGCACATTTCCTCTGTACCTGCGCTGGACTGGTTGGGAGGGAGGTTCTGTATGTGTGTGTATGGGCATGTGCATGTCTGTGTGTGTGTGTGTGTGTGTGTGTGTGTGTGTGTGTGTGTGTGTGTGTGTGTGTGTGTGGCTCTCCTGCCCGGGCTCGGCAGCTCTGAGGGACAGATGGAGCAGGTGAGGAGGGGTGGAGGTGGGTGGAGGAGGTGGAGTGGGGCGGATTGACGATGTGGAGATTGAGCCGGTGATCCTGCTCTCACGCACTGATTACCTCCTCCTCCAGCTCCCCCACTTCCCCCCTCTTGCAGGATGATGATGTCGGGGGGGGGGGGGCTTTTTTGTCTCATTTCAGGCCAAAAATAGAATAACACACAATACAAAATGAACAGTGGATGCCATCCCCGTTCTCATCTTTGTCTAACCTTGGTATTTTCCTGTCGATGTATGCATTCGAAGAAAGCTATTCGATGTGGGTGATTTGGACAGAACTAGTAGCAGTAAAAATAGATTGTCCTCAATGAGGCTCCCGCACCTTAAGTTCAAGTGACAAATAGGTCAGGCTAGGCTTTGGCATTCCTGTTTTAGACGGTGGTTATGGCACAGGTTTGTGTTTACGCTT
>NC_045153.1:20457741-20545241 GCF_900700415.2 Clupea harengus | reverse complement strand
TCTGCAGAAGTGCTTGCACTTCCAAGGACATTTTTTCCTCAACACCCCCCGCCTCTAGCCCCCCCACCCCCTCCCCAACCAACCACCCCCACCACCACCACCACTGCCCCCCCCCTCTCCTTCCCCACACAAATATCTGCATGTTTGCTACCTTCATCCGTCACACCGACCAGAAATGGATAATGCAAATGTATGGCTACCCTGACGTTGTTGGCACAGGCTGCCGCACTGTGCCTTCTGGGATGGGGAAATGAATGAGGTGAAATATGGAAGTACCTCTTCTGCTCCTGCAAAACAATGGCAACGCAAAACAATAGATGTGGCACGAGGCGTAGATGAAAGCGATTACATTAGCGCCTAACGGCAAGGAGCGGAGGTTGATTGGTGTTTGTTACATCTCAGGTGGGCTTAACAAATGCAGCCATGTTAGAACATAGCCGAACAGAGTGCTAAAATGGCTGATGTCAGATTTTACTGATTACATTTTTTTTTTTTCAAATGAAATGCAATGGATGTACCACTGGATGAGTTAATGTTATATGTTAATCTATGATGTTAAAGCATGAACCAGCTGTAAATGTAAATTCCCTAATTTCACACTCCTGTGTTATTTCCTGCAGTATTTCCTTCAGCAGCATTGGGGACCTGCTAGTTTGAGACCTGTGTAGCTTGTGTGCTAGACCATCATGTCACACTTGTCATTTTGAATATATATATCTACTACATATGAGAATAAAGGTATCTAGTGAATATGAGAGCAGAATTCTGTAGAAAATGTGAGTGTAAAAGTATCTAGTAGATGTGAGTGGAGATGGAGTGGAGGCAGATAGTGTGTTGGCCTGGAAACGGAGCTGTGAGTTGAGCCCAGAGCTGTGCCCTCCCGCCGGCTCCTGGTGAAATCACTGTGGCCATATGGGATCTCCCAGAGAGGGCAGGAAGTTTGAGGGATCTGTGCAGTGCTGGGGGGCGAGGGTGGAGGGGGGCGGTTTGGTGTTGTGTGTGTGTGTGTGTGTGTGTTTGTGTGTGTGTGTGTGTGTGTGTTTGTGTGTGTGTGTGTGTGTGTGTGTATGTGGTGTGTGTGTGTGTGTGTGTGTGTGTGTGTGTGAGAGAGAGTGTGTGTGTGTGTGTGGTGTGTGTGTGTGTGTGTTTGTGTGTGTGTGTGTGTGTGTGTGTGTGTGTGTGTGTGTGTGTGTATGTGGTGTGTGTGTGTGTGGGGGGGGGGGGGAGGTTGTTCCAGGCTTCCAGCACCAGTGTCCTGGGAGGTCAGGCCGAGCCCCCTCTACCTGTGGCCAAGCTGTCAGCTCCGCAAAATCCCACCACCCACACACACACACACAGACACACACACACACACAGAGGGAGAGAGAAAGAGTGAAACACACACACACACATCCGCTCTCTCCACCCCACCGTCCGAGGGGGGCTGCCACATGTCGGAGAAGGAACGACTCAATCCATCACCCCTGTCCTGTACTCATTTACAGACATTTGTTTTCATACCCAGTTAATCTGAGCAAACAAAATGGCCGAGATAACAGCATGAAAGGAAATGCCTACTCACCCGACAAGGACAACCTGCTCTCTCTCTCCCTCCCTCTCTCTTTCTCTCCCTCCCTCTCTCTTTCTCTCTCTCCCTCTCCGCTTCTCTCGGCTGTTTGTCCCTGCCAGTAATCAGTACAAACACAGACACCTGTTCTTTCCTCGCCACTGCCAACAAGGTAAACCAGCTTAATTGGCACAAGACCGTAATAAGTGAAATTAATGCCCTTTAACAAAGTGCTGCCTCCTTTTAATCATTAACTCCACCTCTCTTTGTACCCCCACACTCGTTGATTACACTCATCACTTTGAAAAGAAAATATGTGTATGGAGAAGAACTGACCTGTGATGGTGGCGGTGGTGGGTCTGGGGGCAGCGGATGCAGCAGAGGCCTGTGTGAAGTGCACACACACCAGGTTAAGGGGAGGCACAGTCTCTGCTGAGGCTGACAGGAGTTAAGGGTGGAGAGTGGGTTTGAGTCATTGTGAGGCTCGAAGTGTGAGTACGTCTATGAGAGGTGTGCACTGTAATGCATTAACAGGAGTAATGCATCCGCAGAGCTCACATCTACATATACACAAAAACATAACACACTGCCACACATAAACTTCTGCACAGAGCGACACACACACAGCCACACACACCCTGAGTGTTAATGTGTACGTGTGTGTGAGTGTATGTCTTCAGTATCCATTGTGCTGTTCCTATTTCTTATGTTTTGTGTGTTTAGGTAACCAAAACACGCAGTCGTGCGTTATTATAGATAATTAATCTGAAATGAGTAACAGGCCTTTGGCCTCTCCGCAGGCTCTACCGACATTGTGGCCTGTTCTGTCCATGGAATCAGACATCCGGTCACGGCGGCCCTGCACATCATCATGGGTAAGGACACACAACTCTTGACACGCTACAGTAACAGCTCCTCTGCTTCATGACAAGGAGGCCTGGAGGTAGAGGGATTTAATGGAGCAAAAATATACACTTTATTAATATGTAAATGCAATTCATATTTACTCTTCAATTCCACTGAGTTATGTGTGCAGGGGCAATGCTATCGGTTTCTGTCTTGGAAGAGGGTCTCTCGCTCGCTCTCTCTCGCCACTATGGCAGCGTGTGCGGTTTGTGCAATCTGCTGCTTAATTAAGAGCCATGTTTGTTATTGTATGTGTGTGTGTGTGTGTGTGTGTGTGTGTGTGTTTGTGTGTGTGCGTGCGTGACAGATATACTGTAGAGATGAGTGTGTTTGAATGAGTAGATGTGTGTATGTGTGTGTGTCCGTGTGTGTGTGTGTACACAGAATAAAAGTACAGTGAAAGGATTGTGTGTGTGTGTGTGTGTGTGTGTGGAGGGGGGGGTGTGTGTGTCTGTGTCGGTTCTCTTATTGTCTCCCGACTGCAAGATCTGGTTAACAGGTCCCCTGGAACCAGGAAACAATCCCTGGAGATGTGGGAGGGGAAAACCGCTGCTGTCAATCAGTCATCTCTCCGCTCTTGTGAAAGCTTTCTCATACCACTCACTTCCCTACTGTAGTGGCAGTCAACCCCCCTCCCGACCCCCCTATTCTCTGGCCCATCAGCTTTTTGGCTTAGTTGTCCATTTATTTTTTGGGGAAGAACATCGTGTTGTGTCGTCTGCGATGCGTTCTGAAGTGCACACTGATACGTCTGGTCCATTGTGTTGACTGAACAAGCTCCTCTGGGCTTAGCATGACAGACAAGCGGATTTGCCTTGTGTCAGGGGATTACATGCGACAGATAGACTCGCTCACACTATCTAAAAGAAAAAAGCATACATGCAAGCACAATTGCAGCCTTAGCTTAGTGTACTTAAGTTAGACAAATAATGAGACGAGTGATAGAGACAAGAAAACATATAATATATATATTTTTGTGTCTATGTTGGAGTTGAAACATGTTCACATAAAAACCCATTATTACAATTTGACTAGAATTGTCTAGTTTTCCCCTAAAGGAAACTAATGTTATATTCCTGCTTTTTGATTATGCTAGAGCAGTCGTGTTCTCAAAAATGGAACAAAGCTTTGAGAGCAGGAATGGTGTGGGGGTGACGGTGGTGGTGGGGTGGGGTTGATTGGGTGGTGTTCCCTTGCATGGAGGGGAGAAGTCCTTTTTGGAAGACGTCATGCTCTTCAGTTGATCCAAATGATTAACTCGATGCTGACCCCTTCACACCAGAGAATCTTGCTCATCATTAAGACTTCAGTCTTAAGATGGGGGCCATATGGTATTGTAATTCATAGGCCTTTGACGAAGGAAGGCGTGATTTTTCTTTTTCTTTTTTTTTTCCGGGGAATGGGACCAGGGCCAGTTTTGTGAACAGTAACTGGGGCTGGCAAATTGTTAAGCACCTCCGTCTGTTAGGAGAACGGCCGAGTCTCTCGGAGTGGCCAGGCTCCACAGCATCTCTGAGCTGTGATTAATTAGTCTACCGCAGAATAGCAGCGTCTGGCGTGAGTTTGCTGAGCTAAGTCACGATGCAACGTCCACATCTGCCAAAGCGGAGAACCTGACTGACAGCGCCTTCTCCTACTACCTGACAACTCAGCCCAGTGCACTCGCTGAAAGGCCCCCGTTTGAGGAAGCAAAAAAATAATAATACAAAGACGCCAAAAAACAACCACGTTCCATCTTAAAATGTCTGGCCTCTATTTGCCTCGAAGGCAAAAAGAAGCGAAAACACAACAAAACAAAACGTCGTAAAAAAAAACCACATGAGTGGCGCCTAGGACACCTGACACGAATGAGGGCGCAGAGCCCATTTGCCTGGGCCAATGGAAGCCCTCTTCATTTCTAATTAAGCAATATTTACGCATGTGAATAAGGCCAACTGGCGGGATTTTTCACGAGGCTGATGAATAATGCATGAGGCCGCGTGGAGCTGCGCGCGGGGCCAGACAGAAGGAGGTCAGGAATGTGCAAAAGGGATGATGGGAATGGACCTGTCCGACGGTGCCACCAGATCTGTGGCAGTGGCACGCTTGTGCACCACTCCTGTGTTCCTGCTGTAACGTGGTGAATGAAATCTGTATCAGTGTGTTGGACACGACTGCAGTGGAGTTGGTACTAAACACCTGATGACAGAATGTTCTTGGGATACACAGACAGACTGTTTATGAGGTCCACAACTAAGAATGGGACCCACAATATGTGCTGGGGGGTGGGTGGGTCTGGATTGGTTTGATGTTGCTTTCAAATCCACAACTGTAGTACACCCCCCTTGTAATGCAGCAACCGTTCATTATGTAGACACTAAATGTCAGGTTCTATAGGGTACCTCAGTGTCAGTTAAGGTTCTATAGAGTACCTCAGTGTCAGTTGAGGCACTAACCCTTTGGTGGGCGTTATGGTTTTGCTTCCATAAAATAATCACCTAATTCAGGATGTTTCTCAACTAATTAATTTCTAAAACTCATCTATTCTGGTGACTGATGTTTATTTTCTTTCATGTAAAGCAGCCTACAGAGGTTCAGAAAGATCTTCACTTCTTGACTTGGCACATATTTACACGAGGACTGCCTTCCCTAGTGTGAGGCCTGGCTTGTTGATGAGTGTTTGTGTGTGTGTGTTTGTTTTTCCTGTGTCTGTGTGTGTGTGTGTGCAGGACACCGGCAGCCTGTGGACGCGTGCAGCTTCAGCTCACTGGGCCGGCTGCTGCGCTTTGGCTTCTCCGCCATGTTTGGCTTCGGCGGCCGCACACTGGCGTACGCTGAGAGGCATCGCTGGATGCCCCCCAGTCAGCGGCGGGAGATGGCTCTGATCAAAACGCTGGCGAATCTCAAGTAAGTTGCGGATTCTGACCCCAACTCCACCTCTCTGTGTCTCTCTGTCTTCCTCTGTCACTCTTTCTCTCTCTGAAGCTCTCTCTCTCGCTTTTTGGAGAGTGTGGTCGAGGCCTCCAGAGAAAGGTATCAAAGCTGAGCCAAAATCTATCTATCTATCCCTCCATCAATCCATTCATGCATCCATCCATTCTCACCCTTGTCTGTCCTTTTCCTGTGTGCAGGCCTGAAGACTGTGAGCTGTCCTTCCTACCTCTGAAGCCTGGCACTGATGGAGCTCAGGAACAAACAAAGTAGGTGGTGACGGGCAGCTTTCTGGCCTTAGCCTCATTTCCTTGCTTGTCTCTCGGCTGAGCTTCGCTAGTAATTGCCTCTGTGCAATTTTAAACAAGCTCCCCCCTGCTTAATTGGCGGCTGGAAAAGAATCAAAACGCTTAAGCGTTGAAGGTCACCCAACTAAAGGTAACAGTGGGGGAGGAGTGTGTCTGTCTGTCTTCAGCAGATTACCCATTATGTGGGGTTATATCATCACCTGAGTTGTTTGTGTGTCTTTCCACAGAACACGGTCCAGGAAAGATGTCAGAGATTCTGGTAAGGATGGATGATGACTATGGTTTCATCTGTGACAGAATATTATATGATTTTGTTTCATAATAACCTCCTTTCTGTATCTCTCTCTCTCTTCCTTATCTATCTATCTATCTATCTATCTATCTATCTGTCTATCTATCATATTTCTCTGCTGTCTAAGAAGGGGGGTCGTGGCAGACCACCCAGGGCCTGTTCCTGAACATCAGCATCATGGCCATCCCCTGTCTGTGCTCCATGGCACCCAGAGGCCTGGCTCCCAACACCAGGTCAGTGGGGCGATTTATTTCTGGATGTTTCCTACCGCCAAAGCGGGCGTGACCCTGCGTGCAAGGCACTGAAGGAGCGCTTGGCTTACAGAGTAGTGGTGATTCCTGTCATCGTGTGACAGCAAAAGCCTTAAGACTAGGTCAGTGGGTCTTTAATACATAACACTAGACTACCCAAGCCCTTAAATCCAGTGTCCTGGCAGGCCCTCGCCTTTGGATGGTACGGGTAAGGCAGGGCAGGGCGGGGCGGGTAAAGCGGCCGGGGCCACGTAACATTCTGAAGGAGGTAATCCCAGGGACTGGAATCAGTGGCTGGATCAGACCACTGAGGTCAAAGGCATCTAGATGGACTAATCAGCACATAATTACTCTGATTAAACTGAGTGACTTAGGAGCGGAGCATCTGTCCACGGGCCTTTGGGACGTCTCAGTCCCCCATCCCCCATGCTCCCCTCTCTCTCATGCTAGGTGCAACAAAGACACAAAGCAACAGGGTTCCCTCTATAGTCACTTCAGAGGACCACTTCAGGTTAGTCAGAGTACAGACCTCACCATACAGATGAGAGCTCAACTGCTTCTGTGCTTCCAAAACAGTGGAACAATGGAAATGTCAATGACACACTTTCGTGTAAAGATGAACAGCTTGTGTGCACTACATTTTGGGGGCATCTTTATTAAAGCAAACACACTAGAATGAGTTTCTTGCTCTGAAATATATTATATATATATGTATACATATTGTATCATTATTGCAGTCTACAGTTTTTTTTATCTATGTCTGGCTTACAGGCTGAACAATGGCAGCATGGCCTTGATAATGGCTGGGAACACCTCCAGATCAGATTTCGTCAAACACCTGAAGAGATACAACAGTGTAAACAATCAGGTGAGGTCATCCTTTCCAAGCAATGGACTGCCCAACCCAGCAATGGGTGCTAGCCCCCCACTGAACCCCCACAGGAAATCCAGCCGACGCTAATGGAGTTAGCAACCTCCTCAGCTTAAGCAGAATTAGCATACTGTCAAGTCAAATTAGTCCACGATTGTCAGATTCCCGTAAAACACTTTTCAGGCTAATACAGATTAGCCTATTTCAGAGCCTGCCTATCTCTCTCTTCTTTTTTCTCTCCCCAGCAATCCAATTTAAGGGTGTTTGTTAACCTACATTCTATATTTACACGTCGTGTGGGACGATGTGCAGGCGGATTGAGAAGAAGTTGGTGTAAGTGAGATGTGTGCGTGTGGGCTGAAAGCAACGCGAGAAAGTAAAGATAAATCAGAACCAGAGATGACTTCATCAAGATTCATCTGTCTGTGCGCGCTAACTATTTTCCTGCTAAAAATTATTCAGGAACAGGAAAGATATCGCCCTAATTGAAAAAAAAACGAGGCTACTTCACTCAGGTCCTGTTTTCCTTATTTGCGTTGTTGTTGTAAAGATATGTTTGAGGGGGAAAACAAGGAATTCAAATAAAGATCCTCTCACATCCTGGAAAAGCTGTTAATAATGGATACAGGTTTAATTTAACAAACATAAACAAACAAGGCTGAATGAGAAAGATATGTTTGATGTGCTTTGACTCAGCCATGAACCCAAAAATATATTTTTGCACCGAACGGATGGGCAACTAGCCCGCAGATCTGGCTAATGACCAAGTTCATCCCAGGTCACGGGAAGGGATTGCTGGTGTCCACATTTAGAGACTGCTGTCTCGCTGTTCGCCAGTGCCCCCTTGTGGACACAAAATGATCTACACATTATGTATTTCAAAGGTTACTATTTTAATTAATTTACCAAAGAAATTATTTTGTGCAAAAACGAATGTTTTGCATACCTTTATATGTAACATTTATTAACTATTATTATTCTAACGAATTAGTTTACATGAGGACCACGGTTTGGTTGCACCATGGAATGGTTTGGGACATTTATATTTACTAACATGTACTTTTATCCAAATTAAGTTACACGATAGGAAAGGTTCACTTTTGGTCAGTAGGAACATTTCCTAGGTTTTATACAGCACTGATTTTCTACTCCTTCATGGACTCCCACTATTGCACTTTGAAGACCTATGCAGCCTAACAGGACCTAACCCAACTTTTTCTTGTTTCTACAGTTCAGCTTCTCATTTGTGGAAACACACACCGTCAAGGCGGTGAAGCTCCGTCCAAGAACTCAGGGCTGCTGGGCTGATGAGGTGTCAGAGGACAATGAGGAGTCTGATTCCAAGAGCGCCCCCATAATCTCCTCCGATGGCTCATACCCCTGGAATATAGACGGAGATCTGCTCGAAGTCCCTTCTGAACTTTACATCAGGTATAGTGTTCCCCTTCTCGTTCCTCCTCTTGACTGTTTGAACGGAACTGCTATGGTGAATGAGGCCAGCATAGGAAATGCCTTGACTTCCTGACAGTCATTCCACCCATAACTCATCATGAATTCTAACTTACGGCAGTTTTTACGCAACATTCTTTGCAGCTGTGTTAAATGTATTCAGCTTATGTTACAATGATAGTAAGGGGCCAGGTTCTGTTACTGTTTGTTTGAATGAAACCCAGGGGCTGAGGGAAGTGTGTTGATTCAGCTCTCTGTGTGTTTCTCGCAGAGTCCACCCTGAGCTTTTAACACTGTTTGGAGAAAACCTGGAGGAAGCGGAGGAGTCTCCAGTAAAGTGCAGCTGCATTTGAAATATGCACACACACACACACACACACACACACACACACACACAGGCACACACACACACACACACACACACACACACACACACACACACACACACACACAGGCACACGGGCACACACACACAGGCACACAGGCACACACACCCACACATACATACACAGAGACATATACACACACATGCTTACACAGGCACATGTAGGTAGACAGACATACAGACACACAGCACACACATGACTGGATGATTGTAAGGATTGAAATCCAAACACAGGACAGTGTCATATTTTTTTAAATAGACAAAATTTATATAAAACCTAAACACACATTGCATTCCAGTGCATGATAACTTACAAGTACAACCAAATATCAACATTGAATTTTTTTTTACATATGTATTTTGAGGAGTTATGCATGATGCATATTTTTACTTCTTCCAAATAGCAATTCAAGAAAAAAGAATTGAAATATAATTTCTTGTACAATTCCCTGAAAAATCGAATTACATTTTCTCTCTCTGTCTTCATCAGCATGATCTTAAAATGCACACAAGCGTCTTAAAAACCCGACCACAGTCCTTGCTGCTCTCCTAATCTACAGATAAGACTCCATTTTCAATCCCCTCATTTGCGCAGCTGTGTAGAGGTTTTGGAATCTCCCCTGGGACATCACGTTCTCATGATCACAGCACAAAACAACTCTGTTTCAGAGCTCCACTTTGCAACTGTTTGTGTCATTGTTTTTTTTTTCAATCTTCTTTTTTTCAAAGTTGATCCTACTGGCCTCATTCATGTGTGTGTTAAGGGTCCTTGTTGGACCTTCCAACACTAGGAGTCCAGAGGCACTGTGTGGCATTCAGGCACAGACGCTTGCGTAAGGCAAGTTGTTTTTTTTGTTTTTGTGTTGTCCTATGGCGCTTGTGTCCCGTGTATAACTTTGTGCTGCATGTCTCTGGTCACATTTTGCCACCCCACTGCCATGACAGCTCGTGCCATCGCCACCGCGCTGCAGCCACCTCTGCAACAGTGTGTGATACAGAGACACCGGCCGCCGGCCAAGTCAACTCACAAGACACCACATCCAATGTTGCTTCACATCCGTCATCTCAGAGAAGCAGCCCTATGCACACTCCCCATGGCACCCTTCAGTTGGGGGATAGGTGGCGGGCAGGAGTGGCCCCCTCCGATGTCCTGCCAGTGGTGCAGAAGTGGCAGAGGCCTCTGCTATGTGGCGTGTAGTGCAGTGCAGCAAACCTCAGAGGAACCTCAGTTCAACCAGAAACAGGAAGAAGTGGCAGTTTCAGAACAAGTTTTTCACTTTTGCATCGTGCATTGTGTGCTTTTGTAGGTGTGAGGAGTTGTACTTCTTCATTATGCAGTTTCAAAATGAGTGAATAATTGGTGAAAGGGGGGGTGGTCAACATGGTTGACATTTCAACAGTGCATTCAACAAAAGAAAAAGAAAAAAAAGAATAGTCTTTTACAGCAGGTACGAATGAATAGCCCTTCATGTTCAAATAGTAAAATGGAAAATGCCGGAAGGAAGAGTGGAATGCACTGTTGGCAAGAACAGCCAGAACAGCTCATTCCAACTCAAGCGTTCCAACACTAAAGTGCATTTTGTCGTTCGCACTGACAGAAATCTCCAAATCATTTCTCTTGCCAGGATTCAATTAGGAGATGCTTTCTTGCATTTTTGGCACAATTATTCTACCATTTAACAATCATATCAGTGGTGTTTTTGCCTCCATGCTTCTGGGCTATTGTCACAATGGAGCAACAGTCCATGTTGTTTCCCTTGTCTCCTAGTCTTTTTTTCCACATGGTTTTGGGAGTCTTGTCCGTGGCATAAGACATTGCCTCTCAATTATGAACAAGTCTCGCTTTTTGGCACATAGTCCCAGCTGTCCCTTCGGAGATCGTCCTGCTTCTCCTTCAAACTCCTCTTGAAGAATCCAGCCTGTAATGGCAAAAATAATACCGTCAACAATGGTACTCTCAAAGTCGAAATCAAAAAAGTGATGGAAATCAAGGATTTTTTTATAACCCAAGAAAGTGCTTTGAATACTTAGTCTACTCATTGTGAGTGATATATTTTTTTTAGTAATTTCTTCGACTACGACGCATGAAAGGAAATCCTGCAAATTGAAAAGCAAGCAGTGTAACACTACCGATACGAACACTGTCAAGCGAACACCACAGAACCTTCCCCAAGGGCCTGAGGTATTTTAACCTTCCCCAAGGGCCCGAGGTATTTTGAAGCACCTAAAACCATAGCAAGGCTCAGTGGCATCCCCCTCCCTTGGGGACAACTGATCTGTAGTCACTTATCACTTCATTCTCTCTGCGATCCAAACAGTTCCACAGAGATTCGTTCCAGAGCACTGACCTTCCATAGCATCACAATGAGCAAGAGCAAGATGATCAGGCCAATGATCAGACTCAACACGATGATGAACACGCCCACGTACAGGTTGGGCTTCTGGTTGTGATGGGCCTCCACCAGGACCTGTGACATTTGAGATTAGTCATTAGACATTTGAGATTAGTTTCGGGTAGGAAGCACACAAACAGGAAGTTAACATTGCTGCTGTCTTCTCAGTTTTCTAGATGATTTGTTATGATTGCAGCTGGGCTAGTTCACAGAAATACAGATACAAAAGCACAATAAGTGCACTTTATTGGATTAAAGACATGAACACTCCCTGAACAGCTTTTGAGTATTTTATTTCTTTGACTTGCACTGTGATGTAAATGGGTGACTTGAGGTAATAACTTGCCGAAGCAGAGATGTGGTCTTGCAGCAAAAAGGTGTTAGGGTCGGTCCTAGGAGAGGTGACGATGGTCAGGCTTTCCAAAAGCATCACTCCATGTCTTCCCTGAAATAAAAAAAATTCTTTTCAGAAGACGATCATATCATTCCAAAGCACATAATAAAGAGCTCATTATTGATTACAAGGGCTCGATAGCATTTTAAAACTTGGGACCAAATATTTAAACTTGGGCAGGTGTGGAGCTGTTCCTGTCAAGATGTTAGTCAGGGTTGGTTCCCAATAGCTTTACTGTGCGGTGACCATTATTGAGAGACTATTGAGAAGTACAGTTGGGTTTAAGTAGTCTTTCTTTTAGTTCTGTCGTATGTTATTTCGAAGCAGCACAATGGTTTTGGGAAACCCAGCTCAGACCTGAGCTGAGCCGAGCTGGGCGGGTGAGGACTCACGGGCATGATCTGGAGAACGGTGGGGTTCAGCTCCACCCCTATCTGAATGGACACCTCCTTGCCCATTTCCAGATCTCCCAGGTTACACTCCACAGTCATGCACAGGCTGTCCCCTCTGGAGCAGTACTGAAAGAAACAAAAACGTTGGTCCAGTCAGGTTCTCTAAAGACCAGCTAGTGTATGTGTGTGTGTGTGAGAGAGACAGAGAGAGTATGTATTTATGTGAGTGTGTGAGTGCGTGCATGTGTGTGTGTATTAGTGTGTGTGTGTGTGTGTGTGTGTGTGAGTGCGTGCATGTGTGTGTGAGTGCGTGTGAGTGTGTGGACGGGAGGTTTAGTGAGAGTAAGCCATTAAGCCGTTGTGTTTACCATTCTGCGTTTGCTGACTTTGGAGAGGAAGAAGACCAGCTCGTAGAGGAATGCAGATTTGGGGACATCACAGTCATCAGTTGTCCAAAGTGTGTCATTCCTCACAACGCATTCTCCAGATGATGACTGTAAAACAAAATTGTGTGGTTTACCCCTCTGAAGAAATACTTCACCCTAGCATGCCACTTTAGTCATAATCTGCTCATGCTGATACCAATGGAGGCTTTAGGGAGCAAAGTGCCTCGTGTTTTAGATTGCAGCTAATTTTCTACCCAGTGAAAGGGGATGGTAGGCAGGTCTTTCTGGACTGATATCTCAGTTTGTGCCACACTGACATGCCGACCTTTTACAGGTTACAGGTGGTATGAGGTTAGGGTATGAGATTCAGGGGCGAAACAGGTGACAAAGATGTGAACCAAAGACAAAGATGCCTTTGCCATCCTAGGAAAAAAAATGGCCACAGGATGATGTGTTACACCCCACACACACGTGGAGGATCTATTCCTTTAACAATGACTCAAATATATAAGCAATTTCACATACAGTAACAGAGTGAGTTTAGAGTGTTCCTGTCTATAGCCTTACCCGAAGCTCAGCAATCCTCAGTAACTGGTGCTCGTATGGGGCAAGGGATTGAGGAATATCAATTTCCACTTTTGTGTTGACAGATTTACTCGGACCAAGATTTACAACCTGGAGGTCAAAGCAACATCAGTATCAATAGAAACATTAAAATGAGTAAAAGCTGCTGGAAGTGAAATGATGACTTATTGTATTATGAGACAATTGGATATGACCTTATACCTTGTATGTATAATTTAACTTCTCCATGTAGCAGTCAACTGGTATGGGTTCTTGGTCTCCAAATACAAATGATGTTGGAGAAACATAACTGCATGGGCAAAAATGCATTTAATTACACATCCATTAAAGCCAACTAAATCATCCTTGAAACCCTTTGCACACCATATGGAAAAACAAACTTGGTCAACCAATAGAAGTTAATGATCTGCTTCGGTGGGTGGGTTGTTGTGTGACACTCTATACAGCGCTATATAAAATATACAGTACATGTCAACAGCATGTCAGCCGATACACAACTGGGTCAGTGTCTTACCCATGAACAGTAAGGTCGACGCCATATTTCAAAGGTAAAGAAAGGGTGGCAGTGTTGTCATGTAGAAGGTCCTCATTTTCATAATTATCACTGGAAAGAAAAGTAGACATGAAGGAAACGAGACATCCAGAGATTATACAAAACATCCATTAGGCAAGTCCTTTTATTAAAAGATGTGTTGCCTATGCTGGGAATGCATGCTTGTGTGTACATCTCAAGTGGATTCTTTAACATCGGACGTGGCCTTGGCAACCAGTCAAATATTTTGGTAAACCACAGTTCCTTCCCAAAAACATACAGACTCCTCGAAGCACTTGAGATGCATGATTGGTGAACAGTTAACTGAACCACAGGGATTGAAATGTCTCGGACAACATAGCTTTGCTTTTAAAAGCTCCCCTGAATGGTCGAAGCAAAAGCACCATTCTCAGGTTGCATGAAAAATCTACCCCACTTTAGCTCCTCCATGCAATTAGCAGCTATTAGCATGACATTCCTATATCTATGGTAGCATTAAGCAGCTATTCGCATGACATTCCTATGTCTATGGTAGCAATTAGCAGCTATTAGCATGACATTCCTATATCTATGGTAGCGACACGAGGTAGCAGAATATCTCTTTGTGACAGACCCAAACATGTGATTGATGTTTTGGTGTGTTCCAGAAAGCTCTGGATGGAACCTTAACTGACCCTTGCACACAGTTCTAGATCTGTTTCAGACTCATCTTCTGTTTAGGAAGGGATGATTCCTACCTTGCTGTGTAGATACTGATGGTCATATTCTCAGGACTGCTCTGGGTCACGTCCAACAGAAAGCTGATGTTGAGCTGCATGGGAGGAGAGTTTGGATTCAATTTCACAAATTCATTTTGCACAGAGAAATCAGATTACATTTTTTTGAGGACTAAGAGGAGATTCATTTACCTTAGCCAGCGCTGGGAGGTACAGATTGCCCACGTTGCAGTCCAGTCCAATGGTGGTTTTGTTTTCCTCCACAATGTCACAGCTGGCATATTTCTCCTCCTGCAAAATCAAATTATTTACAGTGAAGCCAAACACTGAATGGCCTCCACTGCTGCTGCCTGAAAACTCACACTTCCATCTATTCAATGTGTCTCACCACTACGGTGTCGTGTAAAGTTAGGTCACGCACAGTGAGTCTGCAGGGCTTGAGGGGCAGAAATGTGGCACTTACGGCGTCCAGGACTTTAATGTAGTGCAGATTGCTGGGGAATCTGAGGTGCATCTTGGGAAGGAAGGCGTCGTCTCCTGCGTTGAACAGCGTCGTGTTGAGCATGATGGTCTTTCCAGACCCCAGAGCAAAGTATGACATGTTTTTGTAGCTCCTGCCAAAACAAAACACCTTTTTCCTCATGTACAGAACACCCAAAACAACAAAATGACACATGGCATGCATTTGAAAGTGTTGATGGATTCCAATGGATGCACTTGGTACATATAAAGGGTGGTCTGACAGGAAAATCAGAGATGGTCAGAATTATATCTGAGAGTACTAATATTGTCACCAGACATAATGACAAAGAAGGCACTGGGTGCAAGACACTGTAGTGGCTGTATGTTAAGTTAAGCAACAGCATGGGGGGAAAGGGAAGGGATGGCAGATTGTCATTACAATGTTTAACACATTCATTTTTTATGTTTTCCCAAAGAGAAAGCAGAGGGATAAAGGGTAGCTGGAGTGTGTTTGTGTGTGTGTGTGAGAGAGGATGGGGATTGGTCCATGCTGGTAGTGGAGTTTTTTTTATGGGTCTTGCAATGAGGGACTCAAGCCTGATGTTTCTCATCTACAATAAGAGCACCAGGTGCGCATCTGCTATGGGGACAAGAATCGAGCCCATTGTTGGCGCACACACACGCGCACACACGCACAGATGCCTAAGGAGTAATCAAATCATGTAGTATTACCAAGCTGGGGGAAAGGGAGGTCTATAAATTATGATGTTTAAGTGCAAATTTGATTACAAATGTGAGCGCTTGCTGTTGGATTGTGTGACTACCCGTGTTTTTTCCCCTCTATTTGCATATTCATACATTCCAATCTGGAAACTGTACCCCTAGAATTCCTGAAGGGGTACTCTTTTTGTGCTTTCTTTCTTTGAAGCAGCACTCACACCACATCTAAAGCTTTCTACCTTGGAGAAGCATGCACCTGTTATTTTGCACTGTGTCTGCATGTCTGCAGAGTTATCTAGCTGAAACTCGGAGTCGCATGCTCTAAACATCTTCTCTTTATTAGTCAGAGGTGTGTGAGTGGATGGGTGACGTACTCTGTGGTTCCGTCTCTCCACAGCAGCGACACCACACAACCACCGTGAGGTTGAGAGATGCTCATCACACAAACCCGCCACACTAACCGCCGACTCTTATCTTAATCAACTTGTGTTCATATACAAGCCACTGTGGCTCAGAGCATGGTGATTGTCACCTAGACTGTCAATGTCTCTGTGACGGATGCACAGGCTGTGTTATCTGACTGTGTTTTCCATACGTCTCCAGTACAGCATAATGTGATAAACATAGATCCATGCTTTCATTTCTTCTTGTGCAAATGAAGAGTGCTGTGCTTTCAGTTCTCTTTAAGTTCATTAAAAGGTTTCCATTTAGTTTTTTTACACTCATTTTAACACTTGTCTCAATACCATGTGCACTTTTTCATGTGCACACTAAAAACACAAACAACTTAAAACATTGCAAAATGCATATCTTATGTGATGCTGTATCCTCTTTTTTTGCATAATTCCATGTTGCATTTCAAAAGAAAAAAAAAGTGTGTGACACAGTGTATATGTAAACGTCTGAATGTCAAAAATTGCTATGTTTTGCTGGTGACTGAGACAGTGAATGAATGAATTTCGGAAGAAGTGGTCATTGAATGCATTTTGTATCAAAAAGTATCCACAGTTTAGTTCACATAGTACTGATATAGTAAATGTGTTAAGTGTTTTGAAAAAGTGTTTGTGTGAAAATGATTGTAAAAAAAAACTATAAGAAATGCATTTTCTAAACTTCATTAGACAATTGTGTTGGTGAAAACATTACTTACTGGGGTAAGACCAGGTGTGCTGAGACCTGCAGGTTGGTGGAGCAGTTTTCCCAGGCGCAGTATCGAGCAAACTCAGTCTATTAATACATGCCAGAGAAAAAAAGAACTCGCCTTTAATGTACTTGATAAACATACCTGGCTAATTAGCAACAAGGTCAACCAACTCTTACTGAAATAACTTAGAGGGCCACTGGAAATGCGGTTGAGGCATTATTTAGAAATAAAGAAAATTGATAGGGAGTTATAGTTTTGTTTGCAACAATGTGACAACAGCGCCAACATCTGAATGAAGATTGTTCATTGTAAATAGATGTGGGGGTGGGGGTGTGATTCCTACCTTCTCGATCACTAGGTTGTTGTGCTCTCCTGTCTGCTGCAGCATGGGCTTGAGCGGGGGGAAGTTGCGGGATCCTGCCCTCGCGGTGCTGTGTTCCCCCAGTTCATACCGCACCTCGAAATGAATGGCAGTGAAGATGTCACGGATGTCTTTCTGCAAGAGAGAGATGGTGAGGGAGAGAAAGAAGAGGTATGAAGGAGTGAGAGGCAGAGATGGAAAAATGGGAGAGAGAGAGAGGGGGGAGGGAGAGAATCATTAAGAATTAGCTACAGAACTCTCTGCGTTTTCACATTCATTTGCACCCATATCTGAAAGGCACAAGCTCATTTCTCGCAGTGCAGTCTACCAGCTGAACTACCAGAACAAACATGGGGGATGAAGGTATTTTGCTTCAGTTGGCTTTGCCCATCTTTTCTTTTCTGAGGCAGCCATCCAGCCCACGGCCAATGCCCTCCATCCTGGTAATTGATGCTGATGAGGCCTCATCATCAGTAGGGTAAAGCGTAACCTCCCCCCCCCACCCCCTCTCTGTGTCTGGGCCCAGCTGGTGCAGGTCTCATACCGGGCCTCTCCTGAGCCCGGCTTGGCTGCCGAAGCCGCCGTGTGTGACCCGCCGCTCGGGCTGACTCCTCTGGCAGGCAGCGGCGCTACGCTCCAAACGAGCTGGACGGCGGCCACCGCAGCTGTCCCGAGGAGCTCCACCGGCAAAGACAGCTCAGCTGGAGAGCACCGCACAGGTCAAAGTCAAAACCAAGAGACCTGACTGCCCTTAGTTCAAGGAGGGGGATTAGGACACTGCACACACAGTCTCTTTTTCACACACACGTACTCTCCAACATGCATGGCTATGAAGGCTTTTGGTTCTGTGGCAGTGCCAAACTTTAAGGATTTCATTAGAGAGCTGGGGGAGGGTGCAGCACTGGCCTGAGTGATCATATTGGAACACACACATAGACACACACACACACACACACACACACACACACACACACACACACACACACACACGTACCTGCTAACCTAGCATTGAAAAAAGAGTCATTTGAGGTGTACACGTATACACAAAAGGAAATTTTCACTTTTTTGGGGGAGGGCTGGGGGTGGGGCTTTTGCCTTTATAATAGGACAGTGAAGAGAGACAGGAAATAATTGAGAGAGAGTTTGTGTGTTTGTTTTCTCTTTTCATTTAAAAAAGGGGTCTTTCAGGTGCCACACCATTTGAGTTATTCGGTCATTTGAGTAAAGCTTATGTTTAACAAGCGGGAAGAGTGGCTTAGTACGTAACAATACATACTGACAGCATCTATGTCCTGCGGTTATATAAGTGGCCTGCTACATGAATAGATGCAAGTCAAGTGCTTCTTAAGCCAAGTGCTTCTGACACAGTGTACACTGTATCTTTAATACTGCACATTACATACATACAAAAGCAAACTGAACACAGTAAAAACACCCAGGACATCATTATGATCACTAGTCAGATACTGCTAATTGAGGCTACTCATACAGAAAGTTCAAATACAGAACAGAGATACTCTGCGGTTTTCCCCCCAATCAGCATTCTCAACCCTCCCAGCGCACTCTAAGGGTTTCTCATAAAGGTATTCTTGATTAGCCTGCTTTCTTACGGGTGAAGTTTAGTGTGTCATGGTGTGTTCTATTTCGACAAAACCACATACATTTACTCTAATGCGGACCTTTTCATATTCCCCTCTTTGCTCATCTCCAAAATAAGAACTGTGTCTGCTCCAGGAAGCCTTAACCAAACATATGCATGCACGACGGGGCACACCCATGTGTGTATGGGTATTTGTCTGTGAGATTGCGTGCATGAGTGCCCCTGTATTTGTTTGTCTGTGTGTGTGTGTGTGTGTGTGTGTGTGTATTGATGTGTGGGCAATTTGTAATATAAGTGTATGTTGAATTGCTATCCATCCTAGTGTCACTGGAATAGCACGCTGCTATTCTCACACAACATACGTATGAGAACCAGAGTGAGTACAGGGGAAGCTCTTGAGCCTGCGCAAACTCTTCACTCGCACTCTTGAGCGAGAAGAAGCTCTCCACAAGGTCCCCATCGGCTCCTTTCCCACATTTCCACTTGAATTCCCCCTTCATGACTGCACTGGGACAACACACACCAGTAGTTCAGGTGCATGGTTGGGGTGTTTATTTTTTTTAAATCTCAGGCACATAACCACACTTGTTTACACTCAACAATTTCACCAGTGGCTATTTATAAAAGGCCAGTGAGTGAGAGAAAGATGGAGGGAGAAATGAGAGCAAGAGCAAGAGGGAGGGGGGAGAGGGAGAGTGCAATGGAGAGAGTCATTAATTACCCTAAAACACAAGTCTGATCAGATGGGACTGGTTAACATTAAGAGAGAATCTGGGGATGGGTGCGGGGTGATTAGGGTTGGGTGGGGAGGAAGAGTCCAGAGAGGCTTCCCCAAACACCTGGAACAGTGAACTGTAACGCTACTCATTATCTTTCAGCCCTGTATTCTCAAACCACTACAGTCACTATCGGTTTCATTGAAGCCAACATTGCTTTTCTATAGTCCTTTATTAAGTCTGGGTAATATGAGTCATCCTGAGTGCATTAGAGGACATCTAACCCTTGCTTTCTAGCCCTTCTGAGTTGGGTCGTGTTTCCCCAGAAGCCTACAACCTAAACCGCGACCAGGGGAATATCCGCGGCCAGTCATTGTAAGATT
Organism: Clupea harengus; assembly: GCF_900700415.2. Lineage (NCBI taxonomy): Eukaryota > Metazoa > Chordata > Actinopteri > Clupeiformes > Clupeidae > Clupea > Clupea harengus. The sequence continues at coordinate 20,525,539 of NC_045153.1, read as the reverse complement.
TCACAGATACATCGAGAACGAGACTGTACTGAAATGGGCATCTCTTACAAAAATCACGGAATTAAAATTTAAGAGGATTTCAGCACAGCAGTGGCAAAGAGATGCACAGCATTTAACCAGATTAAACATTCTAACGTATTCTCACACCTAAAGCACCTCTCCACTGATATTGCTTTCCTAAAGGAGACACATCTACCTGTGAATGACCATGTCAGACTTTCGTAAGCCATGGGATGGACAAATATTTAATTCTAATTTAACAGGAAATCCAGAGGCACTGCCATTCTAATACATAAACGAGTCCGATTCACCCCAGATCACATATTGTCTGACCCTGGTCGTCGATTTATTATAGTTTCAGGCATGCTTTACCAAATAACGGTTGTACTAGCAAATGTCTATGCCCCATACTCATCATTTAATTTTGGGAGGGGATCTCAGTTGCGTTATTGATCCAAGCTTTGATCGTTCACAATCCAAATCAACCACACCAACAGCAATGTCTAAGACCCTATCAGCGTTTATGGATCAGATAGGGTGTGTTGACCCCTGGCACTTTTTTCACCCCAATGCTAAAGATTTTTCTTCACTGTTCATCAGGTCTATTCACGTATTGATTCTTTTATCGACAAAGCCCTTATATCTTCTGTCACTTCTACACAATACACTGCTATTGTAATTTCTGATCATGCCCCTCAAATACTAGACCTTTGTCTCTCCTCAGGTTCACGTAGATATCAAGGAGGATGGAAATGTAACACAGGATTACAGGCCAATACAGATTTCTGTGACTATATATCCACAAACATTGAATTCTTTTAAGAGACCAACCGGTCTAATAAGGCTCTCCATCGCTTTTATAGGAAACATTTAAAGCATTTCTGTGTGGGCATATCATTCCTTTTAGTGCACATCTGGCTAAAAATAAAAGAATGAGACAACAAGAACTCATGAACACCATCTTGGATGTGGATAGGCAACAGGTGGTGCCATTCCCCAGACATTAACTGGTGCATTATGGAGGCCAATTCCTGCTCTTCATCTTCTCTCTCTTGAAGGGACCAGCATAGGTCATAAGAATATGCCATAGTCAATAAGTCAATGATATTATACCTAGTTATAATTATTACTTTTATTTGGATTTAACTAGCCATGAGTGCACTCTCCTTGGTGAATATACTTTGGGCTGACCTGGGTAGTGAGGTGTGATACTAGACTCTCACCTCCCCCCCCAGGTCGAGACAAAGAACCCTGCATGCATGGCCCATTTGAATAGACAGTAACACCCCTTAGATATTAGTGTATTTAACAGACTGTCCCTCAAGGGATAATCAGATATGCTGAGGTGAAGTTCTGTGAGGGAGGATGGATCTGAAAGTCTCTGTCTCACAAGTGGTCGGCCGCCATTCTTCAAGAATAAACCTGAATCCTGACTGATCAAACCTAAGACTGAATCTTCAATATATGGTATAAAACTAATTACCATCACTCTGCATCACTCTTTGCTGGTCTCTTTTTGTGACCTGTATTTAGACGAATCATTTGGATGTTTTAATAACCTTGTTACTAAATTTGGTGTTCCAAACCATACTCTATTTAGATACTTTCAATTGTGTCAAGAACTCATTTCACATCCTTTCCAAAACTGCCTGAAAAAACATAATGTCCCCCCCAGAATCACAAAAGAGTATTTTTTTCAATCTATGATCTTTTTCTCTGTTCTCCTTGGTGGCAAGTACCAAATTTGTTTCCTGTTCATGTGGTTACTCCTGTTTTGAAACTGTTGTGTGCTCCACCAGGTTAAGGTCAGTGATTTCAAAATGGTTCTCAAATACACTTGGTCCTCCTCTGGTTCTGGGTCAGAGATCTAAAGACTGCTTCAAGTGATGTGTTTGTGCACACAGTGACTCCTCCACTGGGCTGAGTCTGAGATCCACATGCTCTGTGACCATCTGTACTCACCCTCATGAAAGCCTGGTGGGTCTCACAGACGAGCGCCCCAGTTTTGGCCCAGACCTGGCCGGTGGTAATGTTGGAGGTTCCATTGCCATGGAAATAGAAGCGTGAGGGGAAGCCTTCTTTGTGATGCACATCAGCAGTAAGGTTGTAGCGCAGTTCTGAACAGGAGGATGCAGGACAGGAAAAGAGGTTGTGGTTATGACAACCCCTGACAAACAACACAGCATAGTGCCCATGGAAACTGTAGTCAATACGCTATCCTTGAATATAGATTAATGCTGTATATGGACCTACAACATTTATAACTTGGTATCTATTCATTTTGGTAAGTTAAAATATTACATTTTAAATAAAGAGCACTACCAAGACAAAAAAAGCATGACCACATGTGGCCGATTGTCACGCTTGTTGTTTATGTTTGGAATGAAGCTTAGATAGATTTGCCTATCTGCAGGGCCACGCCTGAGCTCACACCCTGTTGCAGGCAACGGACAGTTGTGTCCCTGGGAGTGCAGAACACAGATAAAAGGTCTGGACAGTTGGGGACTGCCGCATGTCCAGCTTCCTCACAGTCTCAGCAAGGACTGATAAGATGAGTGTGATGCTTTACAACTGACAAAGACCCAGGGCACTGAAAGGAGACTTATCCTACTGGCCATAGGACTCCCTTTCTATGAGAAAATAATCGCTTAGTCATACTGTATGTTGTTCAGATGACGTGCTCTGCAAAAACGCATGCACACATTGCTCTGAAATTACATTGCTTGATAATGGTGACTATTGCACTTTTCCAACAAGTGCTGGAGCAGAAGAAGAAGTGCTTTAGTGCTGACTTACTGATGCGTCCGTCGAGGCGGCGGCCCGTGACGTTGAAACACAATCTGGCGGAGACGCAGACGGCGCGCTGGCCGTTCTCGGAGCAGAGGGGCAGGGAGCGGTTCACACTGTCCGGCAGCAGAAGTGATGCCTCCACCTTTACCACAGGGCGTGTGCTGCAGGGAACACAGATACAGAGATAGAGAGTGGTACCTCACGCCATACGCATCACATGCATCGCCCTTAATCACACATGCAGCCGAAAAAGCAGAAGATAGTGAGGAAACACAGAAATAGTGGGCCCTGTTTGAGGTGAAGGTCCCTTTTTCCTACAAATTACATTCTTGCTCTTTTAAAAAATCAGAGTGTTTCCAGGGTGAACTGGTTTACTAGATGACCCTTATGAGTGCAAAATACTGCCAACATCAGATGTTCCCACATTTGTCTGTAAGTTTGTTTCTACACACACCAATGGCATTTTGTAATGTTATAAAATAGGAGAGTAATGCTTTAATGCTATTCACTCAGGTCTTACTTGCCCACAGCTGTCAACAACCTTACATTACACTGCTATGCAATATAGAATTTCATCTTGCAGCTTTGTGTTAGTGTGTGTTATGGCAGGTTGAAAATGATTTTGTTGTCACTGTGCTGGTTATACTGTAAGAAACATAAAATATGATATATTAAAAGAACATTTCACCACATCCTTTCACTTATGTTCCATTTCCCACTGGTCATATTTTGAAAGCTCACCAATTAAATCAGTAAACAAACAAAACACGCTCTATGGATGCACACGTACTGAACATTTGAGGTTGACACCCAGAGGATGGTTAAAGGGGGAACTACACCATTCTTACCGAAGTACCACTGCTGCATTTGAGAGGAACGCACCAACAGCAACATCTGAAAGAAACAGAGAAAGGCTTGACGTTTGACAATATCATCTCATGCACTTTTTATTCATTTTTATTTTTACTCCTGCAACATATACCTTCAAATTATTACTCCACCTCCTTCTGACACACAAGCAATTCACACAGGCTATGATTTAAAAATGTCTGTCTGGCTAAATATTCAGAGCTGTTCTAAGTAAAACACCACACAACTAATAACTGAGTAGGAGGACAAAAATGGATGCATCACAGCCATGGTCTGAGGCATATCCTGTTTATGTTACTATGCATAGACCATGACAAATAAGACGCCATGGATATTATGGGACCACCAACAGAGGGGGGGGGGGTCCATGTTTGCCTCAGCAAATCAGCAGTGGACTGAAGACTTTTAGTAGGTCATGAGAAACACTGACTGAAAAAAAGCAAGAAGCAACTTTTGTAACCGTCACGTTTTTGATTTTTGTTTTGGTTTGTTTTGCAAGTATTCAATGCCAGTCCATATTGATAGATGTCAAAATGATTGAGAGGGCTGTATACATGTCTTGTAACAGACCCTGTACAGACTCTCAAGGTCCCTCCCAACAAACACTAACAAATACAAATGAAAGCTAACAGGGTTGGATTTTCCCAATTCAAAATAACCTTTGTGTCTGCTAGTGCTGGAGTTTGTTAGGGCACTGTAAAGTGGCCATTACAGCACTATTCCTCTTTCAGAAGAGGGTTTGCCTGTTAAATTATTCACATGCTTTCCACCTCAAACACCACAGAGAATATACTCATGGGAAAACGAGATTACGGGTAATGTGTGAGCATGGTAATAGGGACATTACCTGGGAAACCGTTGCCATCAACATCAATGCCTCCAGAGATGGACTGGCCAAACATTTTGAGGGTGTTGCCCAAAATTTTTCCTGTGATTCTCTGTAGAACGGAGGAAAAGACGAGTATATTTCACAATCTTTGGTTATGTTTTGGCACCACATTATTGCTCAGTCAAGCCCCATATGACATTGGATCCACTTCAGCAGTATATTTATCTATGTAGTCTTTTGTTTTATGTTCTAATGAAGCCATGCTTCTTTATTTGCATATTTATACTCTTTGAATGGCTTAGTTTTAATTACCCTTCCAAAACACTATGAAAAGGTGGTGGGGGTGGGGGAGTGCTCCACACTATCAGGAAATTGCAGCAATTCAGCTGGTTGCCCCCCTCCCCTCCCTGACTATCCTAAGGCTCGTGCATGAAACAATAGGACAATTGTCACAGGATGGAGAGCCCTGGTCCGGGGAGACAGACCCTGAACCCCCCCCCCCCCCCATTCCGCCCCCGCCAATCCCCTCCCACGGATCTGTTGGCCCAGCAGCCCCCCGTGCACAAACAGCAGCTGGGACCTACTTGAGAAAAGCTCTGCCTGATGCCATTCTTCCTCCCATTGTAGATATATATAGCGCCTTGCAGGTCCTCCTCATGAGGGGCTCCCACTGCCACGTCTGCAACACATTCAGAGGGGGGGGGGGGGGGGGGGGGGGGGGGGGGGGGGGGGGGGGGGGGGGGGGGGGGAGGGGGGTGGAGTTACAGTGACACCCTGGAACCAACTAACACCATCATCACTTTACAGCTTCCACTTGAAGGTGTCATGGATTTCTATCTTCTGAATTACAAAAACTCTTATCTCCACACTCTACAATTGTCATCATGCCTGAAAGCAAAAGGCACCAGTATAAATAAATAGGCAGAAAAGGGTAAGAAGGCCTAATAACACTGTTATGGAGGCAACATTAAATCTCTAATACTTTCAAAAACACAAACAGACGACACTTTTGAAAAACAGGGGAAAACAGCAGAACTACACAATAGAACAAGGAACATATGACTCGAAGAACTGGGTTCAAGTTCAAGCCATACATCACTTTCTCAGGCTGCTCAAGCAGCACCCCACATGTCAACAGCATGTTTCCGGTAACTCCAGTATCTCACCAACCGCACAGAGGGAAATGAAGCTCCTCTCGCTCCCTCATCTCTCTATGCATCTGACAGTTTCCTGACCTTGAGGCTGTATATGCTCGAGGCTTAATCTACTCTTCCCGACCCTGTCGTTGTCATTTGCCATTCATACAAAAGTCACCCAATTCCAAAAGAAATTAAGAGATTGAAGGAATCAAAGCAGTTGAAAATTTCTCAAGTACATACAAAATGGTTAACGTCTTTTGCAAATTCGTTTCCAATTTTTCAAATATATAGCCTGTCTTACCGGAAAAGCCATCGTCATCAATATCCCCGAGATTAGTGATGGTCTCTCCAAAGCGTGCGGCGTACGCGGCACTCCCCACTAAAGCAAATTCCATCTCCTTCATGTCCGCCTGAAAATAGCACACAATGCATTCATATCATTTACAACTCCGCTGAATGACTGATTTCTTTTAAAACACAACCAAAAAGGGGAAGCTCAATTATGATAAAGAGAGAAAAAAAGAGAGAAAAACATGGTCTTTGTTTGTGTAACTGAGATGATTATTGGAAGTTTTTCATTCCACCGATGTCTTAGTCTCATCTCAAGGCGATGCACTCAAGAAATATTCTCACCTGCTGAGCCTACTGCTCAAACAGAGGTCAACGTCAAAACGCATGACACAAGAACCGCCTCATGACAGTTATGACTGTCAGAGACATTTCAAAGCAGCACTACAATCCACTGCATGTGATTATGATGAGATCTGCCGAAACACATGAAATACGGGCAAGAAATGCATATAATTAAAAAAAAAAAAAAAAAAAAAAAACTGTTCCAATGACAGAGTGTGGGAAGGGATCTGTTTTCCCAACTGTTAATCTTTTCCAAACCAAGGCTAACAATCTAATCTGCATGACCTTGGTGTTTGTTCAGTTTCAGGGACATGCATTCATTTACAGTCTTTTAACAACCGTTTTCACACTTGTCTCAATGCCATGTCCACTTTTTCAAAACATTTCACACACCTAAGCACATCAGTTAACCTTTGGTGCAAAATGTGCTACGATCACAAAATACTTCATACTTCAAACAACAAACAACTTGAAGCATTGCAAGTTACATACATTACAGTTTTTTTCAATCATTTTCACACTTGTTTCAATACCATGTACATTATTCAAAACACTTAACACATTCAGCATATCAGTAGACAATGTGAACTAAACTGTGGATACTTTTACATTGCTTAGATACAAAATTCTTTCAATACCACTTCTTCCTAAAATCAAGGATACCTGTCTCAGTCAATTTTCACCACCAGACATTTTTGCTGACATTGCAAACATTGCAACATACTCTGTTCAAAACAGTTGGTTGCAGTGCACTTAAAGGTCAACTGATGTGTGTGTCTGTAAAACCCGCTGTGTGAAGAGTTTTGAAAAACTGGACATGGTATTGAGTGTGAAAATGGATGGGAAAAGCTGTATGTGTTGCTGTACCATCTATTTGTGCATAGTTGAGTGTTGCATTGCAAAAGGTGTGAAACCTCTTACAGCAGTTACAGCTCTTACGGCAGTTACAGTGGAAAAATATCTTCAGCGACAACTACACTGATATGTTTTAAATAGAAATTCACATTTCAATGTTAATATATAACCATTTGGTACAGATGGTACCAATCAGCAAACATCATCGCAAACAAAATAGTTGTTTTTTTCCCCACTAAAATCAGCATAATCAGTTTGACTTCAAGTGTACAATTTCATCCATGTCTCCACATACAGCCTGTGTCTATCTTCAGTGATCACATTTTTAACTGAAATTTAACTGATTTGAACATAGTATCTAAATGTTTACAGAATTTCCTGTAGTTGTACAGAGTTTTGCTAGTGTTGAGCATTAACTGAGAGAGGTATTCATGAATTTTGGGAGTGGTTATTGACTGCATTTTGTATCAAAGCAATGCACAGTTTAGTACATTTGTGAAATGTTGTAAAGTGTGCAAATGATTGTCATCAGCTTCAAGCTGGCAGGCAGGGCGGAACGCACTTACAAAAACAGCAACATCCTGACCTCTATGTAACTCCTTGTCTTACATAGAGATGCACAATGTCTTCGCCTTAAATGCAGCTCATTTTATGAGCTATGTTTACAATAAACACCAGTTCATTCTGCAAAACAGGAAGGGCAGCTTGCTTGATGTGTTTTTTACAATCATTTGCACACAGTGGGCTTTACAGACACACACCTGAGCACATCCGCTAACCTTTGGTGCAAAATGCACTACTGCCAAGGTTTTTTGTGAATTTTTTTCCAGTCATTTTCAATACCACGTGAACTAAACTGTGGACACTTTTGCATTGCCTAGATACAAATTGCATTCAATAACCACTTGTTCTGAAATTCATGGATACCTATCTCAGTCAATGGTCACACCAGCAAAACTCAGTTCAAAACTTTCAGTTCAAAACCGGTCAAAATTTAGATCACTGCAGATGGAAAGATGCTGTATTTTGACAGACAATAAAATTACACATTTGAAATAAGACCGTTTTTCTGCTTTGTTTTATTTGTTTGCAGCCTTGTTACTAACCATACAAAAGTGGTGCAGTAAAGAATTTGCACTGAAATGTCCATGTATGAAGAAAAAATATAGATGCAGTTGTCGCTGTAGACATTTTCCCACTATTACTGCTCAAAAGCCGAGGATACAGCAACACATAATATATGCATTTTGCGATGCTTCACGTTGAGCATAAGAGAGCATATGTTATAGTTATGGCAGCATGAGTGACTTTTGATTGATGCATGAAGTGTTTGGGTGGTGGAAGTGCATTTTGCACCAAAGGTTAACTGATGTGATGAGGTAAGTCCAAAGTGTGAAAGTGTGAAAGTGTGTGTGTGAAGTGTGAAAATTAATTAAGTTAATTTGAGTTCATGATGCAGAGATACAGAACTTACAGAGAATAAACACACTGTCCAGAGTGCTCCATTTCTGTCATATATGCACGTTCACATACAAAATGTCCAGCATACACACATACACACTCCACACTCAGAGCGGATTTAAGAAAACACACACACACACACACACACACACACAGAAACATGCACAGGAGCCCCACCTGGCCTTGGTTGATGTAGACGTGCACTCGCCCCTCCTCCCGTACGGTGCTGTACATGGGAGCCCCCACCAGCAGGTCTGAGAGGCCGTCTGCGTTCAGGTCCACGGCACACACACTCGCCCCGTAGTAGGACCCAAGCTGCAGGCGGCCAGAGAGCAAGAGCCAAATAAATAAGGAATGTAAAAACGTAACCTGCCCTCTGATTCAAACCACATGGAGATTCCACAATGGAGGAGCATATGGAGGAATGTCCTCGGATGGAATGACTCACCTTGCTGCCTTTGAGATTCGTCTCGACTATTTTCAGAATGTTCCCTTCAGTCTGGAATATGTATGCCTGCAAACACAAAAAGACACAAGGAGCAGTAACAAAAGTTAAAAACTTACACCAAACCCACATACCCCAACATGTGTCCAAAGTGTACCTTTGGTAAGGCCATCAGATGTTGCCAACATTCACAATGCTCGTAAATATTTATACTACACACGGAAAACTATGCTGCATGACTAGAAATAACGACCTACTTCCTCTTCTGCACAGATGGAGAACATTTTAGCTAACTGTGACAGAAGAAGCGCCAAATGGATGCTCTTTTGTAACAAATGCTATGAAAAAGGGGCCTGCCCTGCTCTGGCCTGAGTGTTTCAGGTCCTTCTATCCGAATCATATGAATGGCAAAGTAACCATTTGTAATACTAATCCCTTCCATCTGCACAGGGGTATCACAAGATCAAACAATAATAACTTTTCAAACTGAAGTAAAACCCCACAGGCATCCCTTTCAACAGTGTATTTTATGCCTCTCACTCAGCAGGAATGTAAAACACACACATACATTAACACACTAACACACATACTCTTTCTCTCTTTCTCACACACATACACACACAATAACAGAGAGAGAGAAAGGAAAGATATATGGAGAGTGTGAGAGAGAGAGAGAGAGAGAGAGAGAGAGAGAGAGAGAGAGAGAGAGAGAGAGAGAGAAAGGGAAAGGCATAACCAGGGGCTAAGCCTCAAGAATTCACAAAGACGCCGAAACATACAGAGACTGTACACAGCATTGTTCTCACAAACCAATTTAAAGGAGAAAGAATATGACCAAAGGTGAACTCTTACACTACCAGTCTGCCCATGCTGGGGTGCCCCACCCACGACCTCTGTGCTGTGTGGACTGAGGAAGTGTCCTGCACCCACAGAGTAACCTGGCAGGAGAAAAACACATCTTCAGCTTGTAGGCACAGGCACCACACCAGCAACCATAATGGCCTTGAGTCTAGACATCATCACAAACAAGGTGTAACACAGCCCTTTGGAAGCTCCTCATAATAACTATTTTTAAGATGCATGAAAGCTGTATTTAATGCTTATACAAAGTTGAAGTTTAAAGATGGCTACTTAAGTTCAAACAGATCAGACATTAGCTAATAACATCCTTTTGTTATTTGTCTTTTTTTTTTTTTACAGCTGCAAACATTGAGCAACTTGGTGCACCTGACAATCAGCTTCCTGTTCTCACGGGACAATGTCATGTGAAAAAACATGATCAACTTCAAAGACAAAAACACACTCTGCTTTAACTATCTGACTCCTGAAACATATATTCACAGCACAACAGGAAAGTGTACAGCTGGCTTTTCTAATGGTGTGATACAAAAACTCATGTTGATGATCACGCAACTGATGTTGTCCCTGATCACGTAGGGACAACATATAGTGCTTAGAAAAGGAGTTTAAATGTAATGATCATTGAACCATTATCATGGGTGGAACACATACCAAGATAGCTGCCGTAGAGAACAATGCTGTCTTCGTCCAGATATGCGGATAGGACATTGCTTGACGAATTATAGACCAGAACAGACCCAGTCCAATATGACGTTCCAGGGGCTCCCATTATAATCAAGTCCTACAGTACAGAGAGGCATCAGATAACTTAATAACCCACTTCACTGGTAAGATTAGATGCACATCCAATTCTGCGAGAGAGAATCATCATGATTAATCACCTCTGTCATAAAATTTGACATTCCTGCTTGACAGGACCCATAGTCCTCACCAAATTTTCGCTGGTGATCTAATGAGGAAAAAGAGAGATATTCATTATCAGCAGTTGTAAGACACAAATACACTGGGAGATACAGGAGAGAGATATTGATGACAGTCAATGATATGAAAGACTAAAATAATAACGTCTCTTGTTATCAGTAGTCCGTCACTATTACAGCAAAAGCAGAATGCTAATCAAGGAGGTACTTCAGATATTCTCCTTTACTTTCTAGTGATGAAAATGAAGCTGAAAGTCTCTCTTTTAGCATAAATCCATGTTGTACCTCTGTAGCATGGAGTCAGTTGAGCATATTTGTCCAGTCCGGGCTCGAGCTTGAAGCATATGCCATGTGGCAACTTGTGGTTCTCTGACTTGGAATAATAGACATTTTTCCAACGATGTCCACAAGCCTGAAATCCAAAGAAACAATGGTGGACTTGTTTATCAGCTCATACTGAATCTCAATAGTTATTTACATAGATATAAGCCAGTAACATCCCACAACTGGCTTCCAGAAAGGACTCTTCGTCAATAGGTTCTCGGTAAAACCAGAACCTTTAAGGGTTCCTCTATGGAGAGGAACTGTCATGGACAGAAAGTTCCGGCCTGCCAGAAGTTCCGGATGACGCAACGGATGACGTTACGATCAGCTGTTTTGCTTTTTCACGTGAATGATATAGAATCTTCAGGCCGGAACTTTCTGTCCATGACAGAACCACAATAACCACAAACAGTAACCCTCATTTTTACTGCACTCTTTCTAAGAAGATTGCACCACAGTGGCTTACCATCACAGTACCGCTGCTCGGCTCTCTCGACAGACTCACTCCCAGCCACTGGTTCATGCTCTCTGACGCGCAGGTTTTGCCACAGTATCCACCCTCAGCAGTATTGCCTGAGATATCGTCACAACAAAGTGGGTTAGAAGCACTCACACTCACACATTAAAAGATCTCAGAAGATAGTAGGGCAACAGGACATACAGTGACCACAATTTGGCAAAGTAAAAACTAGATGCAATAGCATGAAGCCATCACAGCTCGACCCCAACTAACACACAATTCCCCAGGTGGAAACACTCAAGAGTCAAAACTGGCCACACACCAAACAGAACCTCAGAATAGAGGGGCCATGGGGCAGTGCACTTGTTTTGGAACAATGGATCCAAAAAGGAGTCTTGACAATCAAGAAAAACTGTCTATACACTTTAATGTTATTGTTGTAGTTTTGAATACCTCTGCTAACAGTACCAGAAAATTAGCTGAAGGTTGAACAGTTGGTAAAAAATGTAATACCTTACAAGCTGTTGGGGTAACAAAGCTAATGGCATACTGTGAAGCAAGGGAGTGCCGGTGGCTCCCAGCATGCCGTGCGAGTGAGAGATTGCTTGTTCAGTCATTTTTGGTATTCTGTTCTAGAATGATGTAGTTCATGCCTCTCCTTAGTGTCTAGTGTTAACGTGTGTGACTGTTATCAGTTCGTCTGTGTGTTATGTTGATTTAAGTCCTGTATAAGTTCACTGTTATAGTCTAGCGTTATCTGTCACTGTCAATGTCTTCGTCAGTGTAAAGTAAGACCTGCCTTTTTCCCCATTCTGTGTGTGTAAATGTGTATGTGTTTTGCTGATGTGAACAAACGGCATTCCTGGGGCTGAGTGGTATATTGGAGCACAAGAGTTGCTTTGAGAATATAGATATTTCTGCCTCCTGATGCCTCCTTCTACGCTAGATCACTGCACTATACTGAATGCAGCTCACCAAACTGACAATGGCATGGGTGTAGCAAGGTGTTTTTGGTAACTAATGGGGGAAAATAGTAAAATGAGGGAATATTTCCAATTATATGGTCTGGTAATGTCCTCGATATTTAAGGAAAAGAATGTCCCTGTCTTTCTCTATCTATCTCTTTCTGATTGGCAGGGGCCGATTAGGGTGTGTCTTATAGCAGCAAATAAAACCTGCCTGGGTTTTCATATCAAGCAATCTAGGTATTTATTTTGACCCCCTCCTAACACTATAGGGTAAATACAACTCCAAGTTAAGCCCCTAATGATGATTGCCATCCCAAGCATTTGAGAATGGGGCGGAGGGCTCACGGAGGGGGGGGGTTCTGCCCTGTGTCTGACCACCCTAATGGGGTTTTAGGTCATTTACTGTCACCACTGACTTTCAGGAAGTTCATCCTGGAGTGGACTATGGATAGACTTTAAGTTAACTTTACCAAACTTTACTGGTCTGAAGTTAAATGCTGCTGAAAAGTTAAAACATTACTCAAAAGAACTATTGGACAGACTCCTGTAGTGCAGACAATGTGCCACCAAATATTTCAAGCCATGATTTTGTGACAGTTTTGGCATACAGCATCCAGTGAAACAGAGGATGATTTTCCATCATGTTCAAAATGACCAAATAGAGACAGCAAGCATTTTGATTGAAATTGATTAAAGGAAGGAGTTACACATCGTTTCATTATGGAGGAAAGAGAGGAAAGTACAAACCAACAATCATTTCCTCGCAGTTGCCCTTGTTTGAAACAGTGCATTTATAGATTGCTCCAGGTTTTTTGACCTTGTTGAATTTTGAATCAGCGACTGGAGCTCCCACTACTAACCTATGGATGAAAGTAAAGTATACATCATTTCAAATGAGATAAATGAGACCAAGAGGCAAATATAGGTAATGTTTTCATGGGATGTCTGGTTAGGCACTGAGTTGCATAGTAATTGTCTGTTCCAGACGGCTGAATGAAGTCAAACAGCGCTTTGTTGCAACCACACCGATGGGAGCGTTGCTGATTAGTATGCCTTGACGTTTTAACACATGCAAGAACTAAATGGGCACTTTGTTCCAGTTGCAACAGTTGATAACTGAATGAATGGTTACATAGTCTATCGGAGCCTAATGCAACTAGGCTAATAGTCCTAAAGCGTATATTTCACTTGAATAAAGTCGAGTTTCTTCCTTACCAAGCTTGCCTGTCATTCTCGTGAAGCAACACAGAATATCCAAAAAGAGATCCGTTTGGTCCATTGAAATTAAGTGAATGATCAACATCCAAGTTGTATCCCGCGCTGACGCTCATCTGACACCATATGCAAGCGAGAATTGACATCAACTTGTTAAAGCGCCAACAAAGTTCCACAGATGCTCCCCTCTCCATTTTTGAGGTTAAAAGACTTATTCCAGATGAGTTCTTCAAAGTATGTCTGAACACAATAAAAAAGACTAAACTGAAGTACAGAATTGATGAAAAAGAACTCTTCTCATCTCAAAGTTTGAGGAGTCACAGGGGGAGTCAACTCCTAGCAGCGTCCCGCCTGTTGCGCACTGTTCATCTGCTCGTGCCCAGCCCAAGCCAACATCAGCCTCATGGTTAAATACCGTCACGTGGAACTTCTCAAACTTTCTAACGCGCCTTGACCCTCTAGAGAGCGCACGAGGGAGACGACAGGCTCCCCCTCCAGAATAACGTGAGGGCCGGGCAACACACTTCTCACTTGTAAGTTACACCGTTAATGTGACAGACCGGAGAGTTAGCAAACGTTCGCTAAAATCTATTGGCTGAGGGAAACGAGGAGTAAGTTGAAAGAGGGTTTTCACTTACTGAGCGCTTACTTATGTATCACTGTCCTTACCAATATTTCAGAATAGATGTAGTTTATCCTTTTGGTAGAGAGAAAATATTGAGAGAGAGAGAGAGAGAGAGAGAGGATTAATTGACTTATTTGTTGAATCACTGAATTGGAAATGTTGCAATTGTATAGGTTTAATCGAGAAAATGTTATGTATCCACACCATACAATAGTGTCACTGACCGTTATTTCCCTTGCAGAACAGGCTCTCAACATGAAACATTAATGAGTTCCTCATGACTGAGATAAACTGATGCCCTTCAGCAGAATCCCACTAACACACACATTTCCTTATTCAGTGATTTCCCAAATGCCAGGAGAACAATCTTCCACAGAGTCTGGCGGCAGCCATAATGCAGATGTGGACAGAAGTAGACGTGTGTAGTGTTTCACCACATGAGCCATGGGACAGACGTGTGCCTTGTGCAATCTAAACACGTGTGTGTGTGTGTGTGTGTGTGTGTGTGTCTGCAGTCATTCAACACACTCAATATGTGGATGTGTTATCCATCTTTCATTACCTCTTGAGATGCTTTTAATCTCCACACACTGCTACTGGGAAGAAGTAACAGAGGTCTCTTTTATAATTGTGAAAACACGTGTTCTCTCCATGCCAGCAGAGAAAAATATGAATTTATGTGTGAATTTACTGACTTTTATCCCGTCAACCCAGCCATCAATAACAAAGTCAGTCTCCATTTTCCCCGATAACATGATATGAGTTGACAGGCTGTAATACTCTAGTCTTCTGTAAAGTTTTTGTTGTTCTTGTCAATTTTCCTTTTCATGGATGAGAATGAGAGTTCCTTCAGTGGCTGCTCCCCTTGTGAAATGAGTTGATGAAAATGTCATTATGTAAACACTCAGCCCACTCGGCAGATCTCTCTCTCTCACTCCCTCTTTCTCTCTTTCTCTCTCTCGCTCTCCCTCTCTCTATCTCTCCTCCACTTTGATGTAATTGTGCAAATTAGCGGAAACTGCCTTTGGGGTCCATTGAGGCAGGGACAGAAATTGAATTTGGGCATGAGGAAACAACTCTATGCTCAGCTTGTATGCACAAGCGCGCACACACACACACACACTAACCCATAGCACACAGATATATGATTACACATGTCTGTGTGTGTGTGTGTGTGTGTGTGTGTGTGTGTGTGTGTGTGTGCGCACACTCACATAGATTAACACACATATACAAACACATATATACATGGTATACATGGTATAATTGATGCTGCATATTTGACAAAAGCTCAAATCGAGCAGAACAGGAGACCTGAAGTCACTGTTGTTTGCTCCTGATGTCGCCAGCTAATGTGACACCTGACTGCACAGCGCTGGGAAGCATAAGGCACTGCATGCTGTTTGGACACGATGTACACACAACACAGCCACTCCACATCATCATATGACCATGTCATAGTCATAGTCTCTTTCACATAGTCTCTTGTCCCTCACACTCTTGCCCATGCAGATGTTTGAGCAAATTTACAGTCCCAGGCAGGGGACTCCGTAAGGCTGTCTGTGTTGTAATATTCCTAAATTCCCCCCCCCCCCCCCTCTCTTTTTGCCCTGGAGGTCAAGGCTTTCCAGTGGATCCAGGCCAGCCTCTCCTCATCAGTGTCCTGCCTAACACTGCCCAGATGGTTCGTAATTCTACCACAGCTTTCCGCGCTTACTTAAGCCATTTCATGATGAGAATTAAGCCAGTATTTAATTACATAAATGGCCATTACTATGCTAAGGGATTACTTAGATTTAGATAAACAAATAAATGGTGACACAGTTCACATAGAAATATTACACAGCATCGCTGTATGCTCCTTGACTCTCAATTTAAGCATTTTTGAAACATTTAGTGTTATCTGTGAATGGAGAAAAGAGATAAAGGTTTTACAGAACATTAAAGGAGAGAAACATAAAAGCAAAAGACAGCTGCTATATCAACCTGAAATAAAATTCACTGGAATGTTATCATGACATTTACAGTAACTTAACAGAAAACATGCTGTGTTTGATGGACGTGGCTCCATGTTATCTAAGCATTTTATTGCCATGCCAAAATGTTGATCTCCAGGGGTGTGGCTAAGAGGGACACGTCACAGGTCTGGGACAGCAGGGGGGCGGGGGTGGGAGACATTTGCAGGTGATCATTTGGCTGGAGATGTATGAGGTAATTAGTTTAACCTCTTACCCCTTGTCTTCCACAGGATATGGTCACCCTGTGGGGAGCAACCCCCACACCACCTCCTTTCACCCCTACTCCCTCTACCTCCACCCCCTACTCCGCTTACCTCCACCCTTCACCCTACACTGAAGTCTGGCAAGTCTCTCTTTTTCAACCTCATATTACAGGCACAAATTAAAGGGCTTAGAAGCACTTGAAGTCATGAAAGCATATTGGCACCACGTAGTGACTCCAAGGTGCCCACCCAGTCTCTTTCAGGCCCGGTATACCCAGTCTTTCCTCCTCTTAAAACCAACATGAGAGATGGAAAAAAACTGTATTTCTCTCCACGTAGGAGAAAATTCCTATTATGATTCACTCCCCACTGCGTCAAGAACATGAATCACCAAAGACATTTTGACACCAGACCAAAGAAATGTAGCTCTGTAAACAGCATTCTTTTAGTTTTATATATCCCATATTTCGGACCATTAATGAAATCTCCAACCAAAAAAGAGCGCTTTAACTTCCTTGAAGTTCCAGTGATGAAAGGAGAAGGAAAATGGTTCTGTCACTCTGTTGGCTTTTCCCATTGCGCTCGAGAAAACCACAAGGCTCTCAAGGGGACCATAAAGTACCGCTACTGAATTGTACTCTGAGCCACAACTCACAACTCCTAATCTGGGTCTCAGGGTTGGGTATGCCCCTATGCTCGGAGAGCTGAACTCCATATCTGCCACAGGTCTTTGGAGTCCCAGTGGCTGGTAGGCAGGCTGTGTCTACATACAGTCCCTACTCTGGTAGGGGCTCTATATCTTTCTCCTACAGGACAGACTTTGGCCTAAGGGGCCACTCCCATTCTACAAATAGGAGCACACAGGGGGAGCTGTTGATTCTGAGCGTTATAAAATTAAATTAAAGTTTAAATTATTTATGGCATACAGTTAATAGATGTTGGTATTTGTCAAAATATCCACGTCCTTTTCAGAGTTTAGGAGATGAATGGAAGCGCTGTGTGCTAATGGAGGAAGGATGAAGAGTCAACCCTTATGGAACAGCACCGCCTTTAAAATAAATTGCGTTATGCCCATAATTGGGTAAGTATTTTTTGCAATTCACCAAGGACCAGTAATATTTAATAATGAAGGAGCACCACTGAAAGCAAGACACAAAGGATGACAGAGGATGTGGGTGAGCCCATTCCTGGCACCAGAATGGGCTCACAGGCAAACCATCACGGCTTAAATTTGTCCATGGGCACTGATACATGGCTGTTAATTAAATCCATCACCACACAAGTACAACCATGGAGAATCTGAACCACAACCTTGGGAATAGGGGATGAGTATTTAAATCTTATGACGTTGCGATGATGAGTGGGAAAGAGTCAAATTTCTCACAGGGGACAGTTATTAGTCATCATTAATGTTTTTTCCCCAGAATCCAGTGTCATCATATTCTGGCACCACATGGATTTTATGTGCATCATGTGCTTTTGTTCCTCGTAAATTATCTTTCTTTCATACTTTATCCTTTAATTTGGCTTCATTAAAAGATTGTGTACATATTTACATGATAATTATATCAACAGTTTGCGTGACAAATATTCCAGATTTTTTTTCTTACACAAATATCTCCAAGGTCCCTGACTGTCCCTGTAACAGTTCATCCTTGGCCCTCCTTTATTTTCAGTTTCCTCTCCCTCGCTTCCTTCCTCTCCTCCCTCACTGACGTCCCTTCCTCTTCTCTATCTCTCCCCCTCATTCTCTCTCCTTCTCACGTCTCTATTTCTCTCCTTCCCTCTACCATCTCTCTCATCCTTCCTCTTTCTCTCTCTGCCTTCCTCCTTCTCTAATTTCTTCTTTCCAACCCTCTCTCCCTTTCCCTCCATTTCTATGTCTCTCTCACCCTTCCTCTCTCTCTCTCTCTCTCTCTCTCTCAGCAAGGCAGTCCTCCTTTCCTTCCCTCTTTCTTCCCCATTTTTTTCTCACTCTCCTCCTATTTCCATCCCTCTCTGTCACCCCCCCCCCCCCTCTCTCTCTCCATTTTCCCTCTCTCTCTCAGCAGGGTAGCCCTCCCTGTCTCAGCTGTGCTGCTGTGTGAGCGTGACAGCGGGCCCGACGGAGGCGACTCATTCAGCTGAACGTGAGCTCCACGCCGGCTCCAGTGCTCCATCATCCAGATGAGATTACACTCATCTCATTTCCACCGCCGCTGCCCCAGACACTTGGCACCGCTCCGGCCCCTATCACTGACATCTTCATCGCAGGGAGAGGACAAATGGGATGCTGGATGGGACTGAATGTTAAAAATACAGACACCCCACCCCCCACCCCCCAACACACACACACACACACACACACACCCTCCCTCCAGTTTCTGCGGTGCGGGACTCCACTGTCAGGAGCTCCAACGCCCTTTCAGGAAGGTTACTTCACCCCAGTAAGCCATCCAGGGGGGGCTTGGGGAATGGAAGGGGGGCACTCTGGGTGTTCGGGGGAGGCACAGGCAGATCGCAGCGAGCCAGAGGAGCTCAGCTGCGGCTAAGTTTGGCACCAAACCCCGGCGCCCGG
The DNA here is from genome assembly GCF_900700415.2 of Clupea harengus. Classification (NCBI taxonomy): domain Eukaryota; kingdom Metazoa; phylum Chordata; class Actinopteri; order Clupeiformes; family Clupeidae; genus Clupea; species Clupea harengus. Next base: position 20,506,366 of record NC_045153.1, on the reverse strand, counting down.
CATATACCTGCACCATCCTGTGAATCTAATTGGCATTCAGTGGGTTGATAAATGGATTGGCATAATGGGACAATATACTTGACATATGCAGTGCTCTCCTGAGAGCCGGGATTCATCTTTTGTACTTCACACGTCGACATGCTGCAGATACCAACACAGCCTCCATTGCCAGCTGCGCCCCCTCTCTCCCTGACAGCAACACCCCCCACCCCACCCCGCCCCTCCACCCCACCTCGGCCAATCAGATCGCTGCCAGGTTCACGGCCCAGCACCTCGCTCCATGGGGGTGGAGATTAGAGCGGAGTGTAGCCAAGACGCTGGCGAATGCCGTGTGCCATGCTCCTGCCCGACTCTCTCTCACTAATATCCCCACCACTGAGTCTCTACATACCAACCCCCAAATATGACATTCATAACCCCACTGACACTGTGGTCTACTGCCCCTTCCGGAGAACTTGAGATCAGGAAAGGGGGAGCTCAGGCTATGTGTCTTTCAATTTATTTTTATGGGCAAAATGTGGACAAACAAGGTTCCCGAAAAAAAACAGCATCAGAACCCCATTTGTCTCAGGGGCAGCAAATAACAATGAGCGTGGATCAACAAATTTGCATATCCAATGAATACAAACTGGTCACATCTGTGAGCGAGACGCATCACGGCACTCTTTGGAGGTCGCCATGGTGATGAATGGCAGCCTCCTCCTTCATCCCCACCCCCACCTTCACCCCCTTCCTTGCTTAATAAACCAGGGAGTTTGTCTTTTGCTTTTTTTTATTGTAATTTTTTCTCCCTGTCTTATACAGTATATGTCTTCCAATTAATTAAAAAAAGCTCAAACACTGTAAATCATATGTAAACACAGCCATCAGTGGGGAACTAACGACATTCATTCCCCCATCTTGAGGACCACCAGGGGTAATCCCATTGTAGATGGAGGGCTGAGATGAAAGCGGGGTGTGGAGGGGGGGGGGGGGTCTCCGTCACTCTCAGTATGTGACCTTTGCACTGCCTATGAGTTGGGGGTCACGACAGGCATTTTGCTCGGGCAGAGCTGAACCCCACCTTCCTTATCAGTTTCCATATAGTGGGGCGGGAGGTAGGGGGGGTTAGAGGGAGGGGTTACAGTCAGTCGGCAGCATTGGAGTAATCCCAGAACACCATGAGGAGAACTGACCTGGATAATGACATCACATGTGTCACTGGAGCCCTCAGAGGGCAGAAATGCCAGGACGAGGGGAACCATTTTGTTTCCTCAAAACAGTGTACTGGGTGTGTGTCCCTCTGCGTGTGTGTATGTGTGTCCTTATGTGCATGCACGCGCGCATCACGTGCATGATTGTGTGTGTGTGCGTGCGTTTGTGAGTGTGTGTGTGTGTGTGTGTGTGTGTGTGTATGTGTGTGTGTGTGTGTGTGTGTCGTGTTTGAGAGGGAGAGGGAGGGAGAGGGAGGGAGAGAGAGACAGAGTCAGTGTGCGACAGACTCTAATTACTGTGTAAAAACAACATATGGAAACTTCATTGTCCATTTCATCCCTCAACGTGTGCCATCAAGTCGCATTTCTCTTGCTCAATCATCCCGTGTGGAGGAGGCTGAGGAGGGGAGAGCTGTGCGTCGTGAGGCGGAGCGAGGCGGGGGCCTCCTGATGATGCTCCTCACCCAGGCTGCCATTACACCTCATTAAGTCAGCCACAGATCCTGTGGTAGGCCCACACGCATCCTCTCCCAAACGCTCATCGCTTTTCTGTCCTGTTGTGTGATGCTGGAGTTTTAGATGGCATGAAGTGCCCTCCAAGCGATTTTAATCTGATGCTAAACATGTTCAACACATATGTGATAAGGATGAAGTTAAATGTCTTTTATACTCTGCAGCACTTTCAAATATCAAATGTAAGAGTTAAGTCTTGAGGAGCATGCTGTGGTTCACGTATGAAAATGGCCATTGTCCATCACCATAAACTAAGCCACAGTTATAAGGGTGTTTAAGACGTGCTAATTTGTGAATGATCAAACATCAAAACTCCTTTTCTTAGCCCTCCCTGTTTCTCATACATTACCTTCAATATTTACTGCGGGTTTGATGGACATGTTGCTATTATCCCATCTTATCTTGTTTTGGGTGAAGGGGTAAAAAAGCCCATGATTTGTGGTCATCAGTGAGACTGTAGCTCAACACACACACAGCCAGACACACACGCACACACCCACACACACGCACACACACACACACACACAGTGAGGGAACATCTCCCAGGCATTGTTGTCCCCCCTCCCTTCCCCTCCCTCTCTCATCCCCTGCCCCCTCACCCAAATCTCCCCGTGCATCTCCCACTGTAAAGCCCTCTGGCCACAGCAGCAACGTCAGTTAATGAATCAGAAAAGAAGCTGGTTACCAGATGTCCCAGCTTATTAGCGCACTCTGTGACTCCAGCCCTGCCTGTAATGGCATGCTGTGGACAACACAATGAGAGAGAGACAGAGAAAGAGAGACAGACAAAAATACATATATATGTATATATATAAATATATATATATATACTGTATATATGTGTGTCTGAGTTATATATAGAGACAGACAGACAGACAAACAGATAGACAGAGAGAGAGTGAGAGAGAGAGAGACTTGAACTGAAGTCTCTTTTAGATGGGCAGAAAAGGGGACACTCAAAGCCACAATGCTACTTTACACTGCTGCAAGGGACTTAAACAGAGTGGGGACAGCAGCTGATTATCAGATCAGTCCCCTGTGACGTCCCTCTCTGGACGCCCACGTGGGTTATTCTGTTTCTGGGGTGACCAGATTAGAGGAAGAGCCCTGCTATGACGACCAATAAAAGATTGATAGCGGTGACTGTGTTTGTGAGGCCATTAGCAGCCAACCGTGGGTGGATGTACAGACGCACAGAAGAAATGCGGTAAGCTGATGCAGTCATGATTCTTTTTTTTACTGTTGCCCAAGATTCATATGGACATGGTTAAATGTTCACATCATAAGGTTATCTGACGATATAATGATAGAGATACAGAAGCAGCTGCTGAAGCCATTAAACAGAGATCAAGTGAACCCTCAACCCACAATATCTGAACAGCCCCTTAGTTTCATTACATACATCCCATGCACAGAAGTTGGACCATGAGTTCTGATCTGAGCATTTGAGAACTAAAGGTGACAAGCCTTCTCACAGCAGAGGAAGGCTGCGGAGGAGCATGGATTATTGGGAGAGCCCTGTTGGAAATGGCACAATGTCAGCACTTTTCGCCGCAGAAAGGGGGACTGTGCAGCTTTTACTAATGAGTGACTTATCTATGATCTTTTTGTGTGCCACTTTCAATGGGCAGCAGGCAGACCACAGGATCCTTCCTGACACTCACGAGAACCAAACACCAACGTTCGCCTCGACATGACCTCAACTTCCCTTTTGCTGTTGGGTTGACTGTAAGAGAGGTGTAACTGTTACAGTACATCTTATGCCTTTGAAAGGGATCATGTGCCCACTCTTGTACAGTCCCACCCACGTTCTGTCTTTACAGTCTGTCGTGTAACATCTATTTTGTTGTCTCGAGATCTCAGTGTGTTTGTGCAACCCCATGCCCTTCTCTGTGTATGGCATCCGTTGCTCTCAGACATTGTCCTTTGTTGCGACGGAGAGGTCAGGCCGAACAACCAACATGCAACGATATTCGTGCCAATTGTCTTTTCAGATTTATTGACAGAAAAGTCCTTCATGACAATGAAGAAATGTAAACATGGCTCAGATTACCCTCTAACCCCCCTTCTGACAGTTCTACTAAAAAATGGGGAGAAACCCAGTCCAACATGAATTAAAAAGCCATTAGAGAAACTCTGCATTAGATGTTAAAGGATTTATTTAGGTTTGCACAACATTAATATGCAAATATAAACATTGATGCAAATATCAAGACAAAACCCCACCAGAGTTAATCTATATGAATCATGACCAGATATATTTGAAAACAAACATGAATTGAAACATAATTCCATGCAGCAGGTTACTGAAATTGCATGAAAGTTAATCTCTAGAAGAAATCTAAAGAGACAGTGCTGTGAAAGATTAAAGTCAAGTAAATCAAAAAATGTAATCCCGGGATGGTTGACTTTACAAAGGCAGAGTAATTGACTGACATTTGAGCTCAATTTAAAAAATGACTTCTTGACATTTTTTCCCCTCAACCAAATGCATGCAAATGTGTGACTGCGGAAGAGTAAGGATTTGCCTTTGCAGACATAAGCCGCGTTTATCAGGTTCAGGATAGCGGCATTCTACCAAAACTAATGAGAATTTCCATCTTCACTTCCCTTATTAATTTTCGTCAGCTGCATCTGCAAATGTTCGCTGTGGATTCAAATGATCTGGATAAAGTACTTTCAGATGAGAGTTCTGAGAGCTTCTTATTGTCTTGTGGGTCGTGTTGAGCTGGCACCTAACCACGCTCCAGGCCAAGCTCAAAACGATGAATAAAACGGTCTAGTGTCTGACAGCTTGCTGTGAAAAGGACAGCTAGCACAGATGGACCAGTTTTATATCAGTGTGACAATCAGAACAGGACACATAGGGAAACCATCCATTTTCATTGGACTCACCTAACATACTTAGGACTAAATGTTCTGGTGTTTGAAGTTGTTTACGCGCTTGTGCAGTTCAGTGCTCCATCATGGGTGCCGCGCAGGGCCAAGTTTCCCAGTGGTTCCAGCTGGCGTGAACTGACCACACAAGGTCAGACTCTAACTGCCTTTCCAGCATAACCATTAAGGGTATAGGCGGCATTGTTGCATTGTTATCAAAGCACAGCGCATAAATCCTCAGGTCCCTGCTAATTCATCAATTGTAAACTTTTGGGCAGCAGAACAAAGCTCTTTTTTATTTTATGTTATTTATTATTTATATAAAAAAGGCTGTGTTTACTATCGAAGCCCTTAGGACACTGTTTGCAGAAAACTGGGACATTCAGATTGATCTTGAATATTTGATAATATAATGGATTATATAAAGGTTTGTGTAAAGGATTACTACAGATGATTATGATTATATATCTACCCCAACGCTTCATTGATAAATAACACTGTCACCTCCAGATATCTCACACCTGCTTATTAATCTTTTTTTAAATGCAGAGGGATTGTGCACACTGGTCTTAGTCTGTCTTTTATAATTTATTTCGTAACAGCACAGCACAGCACAAATTTGCTAAAGCATTATTCATTCGAATGTTCATTAATTATGCAAATGTGTTGCAATTAACTAATCTGTTCATAAGACGCCATTTGCATGTTAATGAACTGCATGCTTGTGACATTATTTAATTGGGTAGATAGGTACATTAAATGCATGGTGTGGGTAGAAAATCTCCAACCGCTGCTGCAGTGAAAAGCTAATTCTTCTGAAAACGTCTGCACAGACTAATAATTCTCTCAGGGAGAAAGATGCCGGGGGCAGCCTAATGATGCTATTTTCTGAGGGTGTAAATCAAATGGTATTCGACTTTGAAAAGGTAGAACCCAGATAGGATTTGCCTACATTTCTTTTTTCTCATCTAGTAGCACCTCTTTCTAGTCAAGAGTTTCTCCATACCACAGTGCTCTTTTCAGACTGTCCTCTTAGACTACTGGAGTCATAACGTCAGTAATAAGAGAAGTGTCTTCATTAAGATGGCTACTTCCACAATGGGTCTGTTGCACGAAGAACCAAACTCTGCATAATCACTGGCATTTTGCGAACTGCCAAGAAATTCTGATATACTGGCCTTGAACACACATTACGTGTATGAATGAAGTGAGGTGACTGATGACAGGTCAGGAAACATCCCGTATGTCCACTGCTATGAATGAAGGGAGGTGACTGATGACAGGTCAGGAGACATCCCGTATGTCCACTGCTATGAATGAGAGGGTCTGTCAGATAGCGGTGTGCCTCTCTCTCATTGAGAGACAGCTGCCAGGCTTTCCCTCCCCTCCATTTGCCACCTTATCTGATGCAGCAAAATGGGTCTGGGAGATAATGACAGATCTCCGGGCCCGTGCTTGGACCCCTGCCAGGTCTCTCTATCTCCCCCCAGGAGGGGTTATCTCCCTGGGCCTCCTCCCTTCCACTGCCCCTGCCTCTCTGGCTCCATCCCCAACCGTCCCCACCCAGCTGGAGTCCCTCAAGCCACTCTCTGACCCGGCACTCCGGAGTTCCGCTGTCAGACTGAAGGGTCAGGGTTCCTTCCTGCCAGACAGGAAGTGATGTGCTTCCCCTGAAAGGAAGTCCAGGAAACATGGGAACCTTGTACACGTGCTGTCATTGTGGGGGTCCTTGTGTAAGGCATGATTGTGATCTCAAATGGACATCCTGACAAGGATTAGGTTTTGAAACATGTAAAAGAACTCTGACATACATTCATGGACACACATACACACACACACACACACACACACACACACACACACACACACACACTCCAACGCAAACACCTCCAAGGAAACAGCTGTGGAAGAATGGTAATGATGGCCTGTACGTTTGTTATCCCATTGCAAGCAATTTATGTGTTCTACACAGGCGAACCTCCAATACCCTGATAAAAATCCCCCAAAAGATTTCACACTTTATATTTCACCTTTTTCGCCACTTCATCCACAGTTCATGGAAACCAGTCCTGAGAATTCCCTAGCCAGTAACAATGGGGTGCAGGGTGTCTGCGTGTGTGACGTGTTGGTGCATAATTAGTGGTAGCACGAAAGCAAGGTGGTATTAATTATTACGATTAAAACATTAGCCATGCAGATCATGCGCTCGGTGTGGTGAAATGGCCCTGGCGTCCCCCTGACCTACAAACTTCCACACCGCGGCCCGCACCAGAAGGAAGACGTGTAATTGTGTTTCCCGTTCTTTCTCAAGACACTTGCCATAATTAGCGAGCTTCGTGCCCGAAAGAATAGTGGGGGTGATTTGGAAAGCGTCCAAATTGGAATGCTTAATGAAAGAAAAAAAAGGAAAAAAAAAGAAATGAGGCAATGAGGTGAAGGGTAGTCTGTCAAATAAAAAGGGATGCAAACTTCTCTAGGGCGAATGTGTTCGTGTGACTTGGTCGTGTTTAAATGGAGTCGATCAATCCCATGTGGGGATGGAAACAGTGCTGGTAGGGGTGTGGTGTGGGGTGGGGGAGGGAGGGGACTTGGGAGAGGGTTTGGGGCGATACTAAACAGATTTTGAGCCAGAAGGGCTGTGCAGTTAAAGTTTAATGAAACCATTCACACAATAAGGGACGGGGCCGTGCACAAAGCAGCACAATGGCTTTCAACAAGCTGACCCAAACTGGGGAAGAAAAAAACCTTTGTCACATACATCCCCTTTTTTCATTGAAAGAATTGAATGTTGAAAAATGCATTTGTTTATTGATACAGTTCCGACAAACATGTCACTACGAGATGGCTAATGTTGAAGCTGCATGTGAAATGAGATTGATTATGTGAAAATTGATTAGAAGTAGAAATTAATATATTCGATACTGTAAATAACAGATGCACTGTTTAAATGGTACACACTGATCAAAGCAGTCATAGTGTTGCCTGCTGGCAGTCTGCTTTCCTGGTTATTTTGAAAACAAAATTGGACAGTGTATTAGGAATATTCCTATTCACATTGAAAAAAATGAACTGAATTAATGATAGCAGATATCAAGAAAACATCCATTGACACAGCTGCATGCCATGAAAGAGAAGACAGACCATTGCAGTGAAATCCTTAAAAAATGTACATAATTTACCCCCTCATTTGAAACAGCAAAGGGTCTGGCAATAGTGCTGAAATACAGCACTGTCTTTGAACCGCAGGAACGCGAGTCGGGCAGAGGGACAGATGAAAGTCACACAAGTTCCATCTCTCCCTCACACACACACTTACACTTACAGTGCACACACACGCACACACACTCTTTCTCTCTTTCTCCCTGTGTCATCTCACTCAAATAGCTATGTGCTAATGAAGACACTCTAAACATAACCCGTATCCCTACAGCGCTAACACCTCCCAATTAACACTCCCCAGTATGAAGCCTTCCATTACCTACCAAACGGAACAGGCTAAGCACCAGTATTGGTCCCCCGTAATGGAAAATAATTGAGGAGCTAAGAGGGTTTGATTAGTCAACTGCAAAGGCCCTCCGCGCGCATGCAAGCTAATACCTGGGTTCATCTCAAGAAAATGCCTTTGAAGATAATTAAATTGGCTTCCTACCGATGATTATTCATTAGGCACTTGTTCTTTAGTTGAGCACCTTCTCTGCTGGACTTTGTGTGTGTGCGTGCGTGCGTGTGCGTGTGTGTTGGACTTATTATAGGAGGCATTGACTGCAGAGAGTGGAAGAGAAAAACAAGTGTTTTGATGAGATGAGTGGAGAGGGTGGTCCCGTGCTAACTTGCATTCTCTCTTTGGATTGACTTTCACACTGACTCACTTGGGAGGGGAAATGGGCGATGAAAATGCTGAGGAACAGCGTGAGCAAGAGGGCTGCATGAATCTCAAACGCCTCATGCAGTTACATGGAAGCGGGGTGTGAGAGTTTACAAGAATGAGATGGTTTGGATGATTCAATGATGTGGATCACTCTTAGTTGATGTGCTCCTCACCAACTTATTGTGGTAGAGATATCAGTCAGTCAGTCTTTTTTGACGGCTGTCAACTGCCTGCTCTCTGCCATACACACACACACACACACACACACACACACACACACACACACACACACATACACACACACACACACAGAGAGAACATGATTTGATCTGGTGAGAGAGACAGTGAGAGAAAGAGAGAGAGCAAGAGAGAGTGTTGGTTTGAGAGAGGGAGTATTTTTGTGTGTTTCTGAGAAAGAAAGAGGAAAGAGAGAGGGAGGAAGATGTATAGGTTTGACCTCTTGTGTCACTGCAGTGTCATGGCAACATCCAGGAAAAATACACCAGACTTGGGCAACACATCCCACACTGCATTGTAACGCAGGGAAGTGCCAGAACTGAAGTTTAAATAATGTGTCTGGACAGAGAGCATTAATGAGAAGTTGTCCCTAGAATGAGTGGTGTGTGGTACTTTCATTGTGATACAATAAGCCACTGACTATGATGATTAAAGTGGTCTGCAGTACTCTGTAGGCTAATTTGGTCACATTTGGTATTAAGTGTCCTTAACTACTATGTACTTAACCCTTAAGGAACTGATAACCACAACCACAAGTTTTCACAAGGGTTATGTGCTTTATGTATTTAGGCTTATGTACGCATTACTTGAGTCAGTATACTGTAAGGAAACTCTAACTGCACTGCATCTGTGCTGTAAGGATTTTCCATATGACTGGGAGGGTTCTGTGGAGATCAACATGATCTTAGTTCTGCTAGGAAACCTGAGGTGAAATGAGCATACTGGACCCAAATACTGTCCCTAATCACCCAACTTCAAGGCCTGTCACTGGCCACCATCTCATGATTGTTTGTTTGTTTATTTTTGTTCCTCTTTAGTAGGTTCTTCCCTGCCTAAAGTGGGTCAGTGTATTAACTGTAACTCTTATCAGCATCTCTACAGAGGAAACAAACATTTCTTCAGCCCCCCTCCTTGAAATGATATCAAGGTAAGGTAAACACTCTTTAAGAGCTAACGGACACACAGTGGTCACATAGGAGGAGCTGGCAGTGCCAGAAGCCAACTGCAGTGTGTGTAATACACACACATTTATAGTTTGACTATTTACGTATACACACTGTGTATACGTAAATAGTCAAACTATAAATGTGTGTGTTGAATAGAAATGAGATTTACAACTACAGCAGTCCCATCACCAGCCATTTGGAGAGGTTATGTGATTACATTCTTTCGGATTGATGTTTTAGAGAGCATGGATCATCAAATTACACCTTCTTGCTTTGCTGTAACACTCTGACATTCAACTTTCTGCATGTCAACCGGGGAAAAAAAGACATGAAGGAAGACAAATGAGAGATGAGAGAAGACAAAGTGAGAGAGGGAAAGACATGGGGGGAGATAGAGAAGGGGGGGGGGGGGCAGAGAGGAAGTGCTTCCGATAACAACTGATGTGTGGGTGCATAGGGAACAGTGTGCTGCTCCCGTACCTGCTGCTGACAGTGATGTGCAGCTGTGTTTAAGAATTCAGTGCTCAGGGTCACCATCTTACCCTCACACATCACACACACACACACTCATATGCTGATTCAGTCTCCTCATGTCTGTCATGCAGCTACACCACTCCCCACCAGCCTGCCCCACAAGCACCCTGCCATGGCCACTGTCACAAAGCAAGCGCCACACACACACACACACACACACACACACACACACACACACACACACACACACACACACACACACACACACACACACACACAGGATACGCCGCCTCAGCGCTCTGCCTGAGCCCCTGTCGCCGTTTGACAGGCATCAAATCCGCAACACCTCACACAACAAACGGTGTCAGATAGCGGCGCTGCCGTTGAGACGTGTGACATTCAGCTGGGCAGATTTACAGCTGCGGTGGAGCGCGGGGCTTCTGCTGCCACTGCTGCCACAGCCGCACCCGCTCCATGCTTGCACACGCCGAACTCCTCACTTCCTCTTCTCAATGATACCTCAGCCACCATAGCTATTTATGGTCCAAAATGCATTTTTCTCTCTTTCTCTCTCTCACGCTCTCTCTCACTGCTTAGTCTGTGAACCATCTCTCTCTCTCTCGCTCGCTCTTTCTCTCTCTCTCACACACACACACACAAACACCCATCCACTCTGAACTCTCTCTCTCTCCTTTTCAAGTTTGCTGGCTTCTCTCACAAACTTTGTTTTCTAATGTTAAGAGAAAAAGTCTCCATTTTCGCCCCCCCTTGAAAATCGATAAAAAACAGACTGAAGCAACTCAGTCATGGTGGCATATGTAAAACGCCTTCCCTGTGGTTTCTCATTACTGTACTTCTATGCTGCCATGCAGAGAACACATGTCTTGCTCACACATCACTTTCTGATGTGCAGAAGCTATCTGAAAACCATCCTTTCATGGCTATTTTGGGGGTCTAGAAGAGGAAGCATGAAAAATTAAAAGGCATCAATCTGTTCTTTGTTTCAACACCATGACCTCAGGCTACAGTGTTGTCATACCGGTATCTAATTCCAGTTGCCACAACAGAACCGTAAACAGGAACTCTGATGGGTGTGCATAGTGCAGCAGAAATGAACTGTGAATTGTTCTGGTGATTTTTCTTTTTATTCGGGCAAACACTGATGCTGTCTTTTTTAAACCAGTTGTTCCTGTAGTCTCCAGTCCAAGTCAATAATGCAGTTTAGCTATTCGTTGCGAGGCGTATTGCCAGTGTGGCCTTAAGGATAAACACACACCATTTAGTGTCTCTTCCCACCTCTCTCTCCCCCCCCCCCTTCTTTCTCTGTGACCACAACACAAGTGAGTGATTCGATAAAGAGGAGAGAGAGCAGCTCATTGCATTACTAAAGACGGCAATATCTTTACAAGGCGAGCCATGCGACACTGTGGGGCCTTTCACAGGAGGAGGAGAAAAGAGAGAGAGAGAGAGAGAGAGAGAGAGAGAGCACACCAGCACTGAGAGATACTCACTATTTCAGAGGCTTGTTCCTCTTTAATGAGGATTATGCTGAACAAAGATGGCCTTGATGGGGTTTCCACTGGGTGCCACTGACTTCACAATCCACAAACAAAACAGCCAGACAAAATATCAGTCACTCGCAAGACACAAAATCAACACAAGACAGAAGACACAAAATCACGGCTTATTTAAAAAAAAAGATCTTTAGATTTATATACCATATTCACACTGCCAGTCTGGCAGACACCATTTTAACAGATGACAAGGTGCTGACAATTAATGTTAAATATAGTTTGTTGACATGTTTGTGTTAATTTGTGCATGGCGTATGTTTCACATAGTTCACTTGGGACACATAAATTATGTGCAGTTTTCCAGGTGTTTTATTGAGGGAGGGGAGGGGGGGGGGGGGGGGGATAGAGAGTGAGAGTGAGGGAGAGAGAACACATTCTCGAAATACAGCCGCACATGTTCGTGGTCATACTGTCAAAACTAGTGCAAATGACAGGCAGGGGGTTCTTGCTCACTCCCTGGAGGTTTTTACAGCCTGCAGAAACACAGCCAGCAGATCTAGGTAGCGTCTATCGCATGTGATGTTTCAAGCACTGTATGACACTTATTTCATTTCAGTGACAATTTATTAGCATTCTACCAACAGGGTGCTGAAGAAAACAAGCCTGGGTGTTTGTTATAGTAATAGACAAGCTGCTGTTGGGTTTGCTGTTTAACATGCTTCTAATTAGAATCTTAACGGTCATAAAGATTTTCTTGATAACCAGCAAGAAATCAAGAAGTCAATATTTATAGACGGTTATGCAATGACTGTGTGCACTAGGGCGCAGATTATTTCAAGCATGAAAATCAAATGTTTTTCCAAGTCAGTTTAATTATACATTAATATAGTTAATACAGTTATAAATACCATTAGGCTCATTAAACACATATAATGTTGAATTTCACTTGTAAACATAATTAACTAGTCAAAGCAATGCCCTGTTCTGTCTTATCACTTGGAGCGATCTGCTTCTATGTTGTTTCATGAAATTAATTAATTAAAAGTGTTGTCACAATACTGTTACTTCCTGGAGATAATGTAATCAAAAGACTGCACTTGGAGCCATTCTGGTGGTCTTTTCCCTGACAGGCTAAACTGAAGCCCTGAATCTCTGAGCACTCAGCATACACACACAAACACACACACCCATGCACACATACACACACACATACTGAAAACGTAGCTAATCACAGACAGCACACTCAATTACAAGCTGCACATCAAAGGGCTTCGCTTTAACGGCCCCCATTCCTGCGAGACAAGCTGTCCCCCTTTCAAACAGAATCTCAAATCAAGATTGCGAACGACTCAGCAATTACCCAAATTATCTTAACTTCTCAAAGTCACTTGGCACGCCTTGCAGGGCCCAGTCATCACAGAAATAGCTATCTGAGCTAAGCTGTGCTGTGCTTGATGTATATCATAAATCCTAGAAGTCCAAGTGGTTGAAGAAAAGAGAAAAAAAGACCACGAGGAGAACAACCCATGAAACACTCAACTGGCTAAATTTTTAATAGAAGGATATCTAGCCAAACACCCAACAGGTTAATGGAACTGGACATCTGAATAAAACTACACGAGGTTCTAAAAAACAACTATCTGCAGATATTGCTGTTTGAATAAATGCTGACTATGTATCTCCTGCCAACAGCCTTAAAATCCCTTTTATGACTTTTATGACGTTCATGACTACAGTATGGAATCCATCAGCCAGTTGTCAGGCAGTGATGTCATCACTCAGGGGCTCTGTGAAGATGAGGTTTATTGAGCAGTGGTCGCCATGGCACTGAGCGCAACAACAGAACTGTGGGTGTGGTTTTGCTGACTCTGCATCTTTTACAACGGGATGCTTTTATAGCACGGCACCGTTCTCCTCCTCCGCCTCCTCCTCCTTGACCCCCTCCTCCGTCAGGACCTCTCCCTCAGCTACTCCTAGGCTTTAATTACAACACACGTGTTCCCTGTTCCGCATCACAAGACGCCCTGTGACAGAGTCATGGCAACGACACACACACTCACACACGCACATCTGTGAAGCTCAGCCGGGGGTCAGTAACTCGTCACTCGTGGAGCCGTTGACCGTGATATCTGTGAACCAGAACGGAGCCCCATTTGATTTCCCTCTCGGCACTCCTGAGGTCATCTCCAATAGGGAGGTCTGCTTCATGTCAGCAGCAACAGTAATAAGCACATGAAATGAAGAGAGAGACAAAGAAATGGAAAGCGAGAGAAAGGGATGAGAGAGAGAGAGAGAGAGAGAGAGAAAGAGACAGATAGATGGGTGGGAGAGAAAGACATATAGAAGAAAGGGAGTACAATAGAGGTTATAAGAGAAAGTGCAAGGGAGGAGAGAGATGAGAGAGAGAGAGGACAGGAGAGCAGGAAAGAAAGAGAAGGAGCGTGTGTCCCACATGTGATGGGCGTGTAGCACGAGGGACCAGGGGCCGTTATTGATGAGGGCAGATCACAGAGCAGCCAGGGCCTCCTGTGTGCGTGGGAGGGCCTGGGAATGGTGGAGGGGGGGAGTGGCGGGGTCAAGCCAAACAGCGTCCTGCAGAGAGACGAGGCCGCTGGAGCCCAGCGATTTGTTTGGGCAACGGTGTGAGAGACCAACAGGAAGTAAGTGAAAGAGGGTGAAGAATGTTGCAGCCAGTCTGAGCCTTAGAGACCATGGGGAGCCATGCATCACATCGGCCTGACAAGCCCACACATTCTTCAGTCACCTCACGGCTAGCTGGTGCTGATGGGTCTCGTTTAAGAGGGAAGCCCTTTAAGCTCTGCTCACTTACTGCCCATGCTGACCCTTCATTTGTGGCCTTCATGCTGAGGTTTATTCTCTTGGAAAGAATGAATGATGTCAAACCATGGTACCGTAGGCCTTCATGCTGCTGAGGTCTATAATCTTGGAAAGAATAATTAAATCAAACAGGACTTTGGCTCAGATCTGGCCCATCTCTGGCGTAGATTTGCAAATGTGTTCCAGGGATAATCCTACAAAGCTCTTCAGAAGGGTTCATAAATCCATAAATCCTGGTCCACACAAAGAACTCTTTGTTTCATTTGATAGTTCCTCAAAGAAGGAAATGACCCTTCACAGTTGAAACACTATTTCTGAACTGATAAACAAATTGTTCCAAAAGGGTTCTACAAAAATGTTCTGTGAGAAGCAAAAGGAACCTTAATTCATTTCAGCTGTATGTTTCTTTCATCAACTTTTAAGTAACTTGTAGTTTTGGCCAGAGTCAGATGCACATGTATACCAAAACATACATCCTAATTACATTACATAAAAGATAAGTGGTTAGAGAATACCCTTAGTAATTTACAGCATGATGTTACACTTCCACTACTTAATGTTCCGACATATTTCATGTTCTCCATATGGACATGGTTAAACGCACATGTTTTGAGTGTTGCTTTTTCCTCAGACATCTAAGGATGGCAACTCTTAGGACTGACAGTGCGTCGGTGAATGGTGTTGTGTAAAATATGCCATCATGTGGACTGATCAGACGCTTATGAAAGGAGAGGAGTGCCGTTGTGAACAGATTGTTTCTGTTTTCTCACTGCAGCGTGTCCTTTGGGGCAGGATGGCTTTGTGAAAGGGAAGAGAGAAAAAAACGCCCAGAGTTGTGTTTGTTTCTTTAAAGAGGAGCTGAGGACATCTTGCAAGGCGCAAACTCAAACCACTGGCAACTTCAAAGTGGGAAAAAACGTTGGGCTCATTACATTTCGTGTTTCCCGCATCTGAACTCTGAACTTTGTCATTTCAGGTTAATCATGATCAGAAATGTCATCTGATGCCTTTGAATGCGAATACGGCCTTTGAGTCAACAGAACAGGCATGGCCGTTAATCTGATATGCAGATGAAAGCAAATGATGTTTATGGTACATAAATAATGTGGTATTTGGAAAAATGGTCTTTATTTCATTAGAGTTAAAATCTGTTTGTTGCCTAATGCAATTGATATGCTTTTTGAGTTTGAGTCAGTTCACCTCATGTGACATAGTGAAGTGAAATTAGAAGTTACAGAGAAGAGAAACAAAGTGGATGCAAACAAACTGAACGGGGGTTATGTTGGTGCTGGAAGAAGTACAAACCAAGCTAATGTTAGGGATGCATCTGGCTAGTATTCCCCACATTCGTAATCAAAAGTAATATACACACACATGGTAGGCCTCAGCATGTCCAAGATGCACAAATGGTCTAAAAATTACATGGGACTTCCACCAGGCCTAATAAAACATACGCACTTTACAGCAGACAGTCACTACAGCAGACAGTCACAGACCACCAAAAGGAAGTAACTGGCACATCCATTCATGATGTTTTCCTTGGATTATTGATCTTTCTGACAGTGTAATGCATGGAAACGACCCTATGAACCAGACGAATGAGCGAATCAAAGAGGCCAGCCTTGAGGCTTGTCGTCAGAGCTGTGGCAGTGAGCTGGACATTTTTCTTGAAGGCTGAAGGTTTCATCCATTCCTTCCTCTGACCTCAGCTCTCTTCATCCACTCGAAGCCCTCTGCATCGGGGGGGAGGTATTATCTCACCACACCCTGCAGGGGGTCCATTTCCTGCCGAGGCTCCAAGGCGCTGCTGCCTTCAACACACAGTGTACTGCGGTGGAGCAGTGGAGGACGAGGGAAGTGTTGTGCTTCTCTGACTGCCGAGCATTTGGGGACGTGACTCGTGATCTTACTCATTCAGCGATGTCACTTTGGTTTGGAGAGGCGTTGATTACCATGTTTAAGTGACTATGTGGCACTGCAAACAGTCACACTTTATTTATCTGGGGAGGGGTGCTTCCTCTGCTTTCCCTCCTACCCTCTGTACCAACATGTGTCTGTGGGGCATTTATTATTCATTCATTACTGCAGGAGAACCCCACAGATGTGAGCCAAACTGCTGGGCTGTGTGGAGACAGAAGTGGAGAATCTCTCTCTCTCACACCCTTTCTCATCTACTCTTTGCTTTCCATCTCCCTCACTCTTTCTTGCTAGCTTTTTTGTCTTACTCATGCTTTCTCCTTTTCTCTCCATTCCTCCCACTCGCTCTCTCTCCCTCTCTCTCTTTTCCTCCCTTCCTCCACTCTCATTGGAACGCCTGTGACATTCAGATGCACCAGTTAGCTTAATGAGTTGCATGGGAATAGGTGTAGCAGCAGCAGCAGCAGCACGCCTGCATGACTGGCTCTCCACCCTCCAAGAGCGGACTGCACATGAGGAAGTCTTTTGTTTCCGAGTGAAGTGTGTCTGTGTCTGTGTTTGTGTGTGTGTGTGTGTGGACGTGGATAAAAAGGCACGGATCTTTCGTCTCGAGTGTGTTGAACAGCGGACAAAAGGCGCATGTTAATTCAGGTCGAGCACAGGCAGAATCACTCTATTGTTGGCGGCAAGCTGCGAGTGAGACTGGGCCTTTGTTTTCACACACACACACGCTTCCTTCAGAGGTTTAGAGAGGACGGAACCGAGGCCAGAAGAGTGGCATGGTCCTTCATCACAGAAACATTCTGAACTGAAACAACATAAAGCTCTAAATCCCTGAGTGTATAAACACTGAGGAAAAAAGGAAAGTGGTGGTGGGGGGAAGGGGGGGGGATGTCTTTATGAGAAGTTTTCTGCAGTGTTTATCTGTTTTTAAGCATTTACTCTCCCTCGCAATGCTCTGAGAAATCTGCGATTAGCGTGGCAGCTGTGACGGGGGTGAGGATGACTGGCAGCGGCGCCCCGGCTACGCGTTACCCAGCATCCTCCTCTCCTACAACAGCTGTTCTGGCCAGAGGCAAGAGACGGAGTCTGGACTGAGAGGAGAGGGAGGGGCCTGGGCCACCCCTGGAGCTCTGAGAGAAAGATAGAGAGAGAATAGAGTGAGAGAGAGAGAGACAGAGAGAGGGAGAGAAGGAGGGAGACAGGAGAGAGAGAAGGAAAGATAGAGAGAGACTGGAAAGAGAAAAAGAGGGAGAGATTCAGAGGGTGAGAAACGTGAGATGTGAGTGGAAGAGGGGAAGAATGGCAGAGACGAGAGAGAGAGAGAGTTTGAGAGAGGGAGGGCGAGAAAGAGACCGCTTGGTAATTAGTCAGGGAGGGGCTGGCACGTCACACTGAAACTGCAGAGGAAACGGAGCGTCTGCACCTTTAATGCCGTTACACATCTGCACTGGTGGCCTGCTCAATGGAAAGTGTTGCTCATGGGCTCTCAAGAGACACACACACAGGCTGTGGATCAGACTAAAAAGAAACAAGAAAAACGCCTGAACTAAAATGCTCCTACTGAAGACAGTAAGGATTTCCTCTACTGTACTCTACAAAATTATCATCTTCTACATCCAGAAAACACCTTTTATCCAACGCACGATGTAAATGGACCATGTCTAGGTTCATGACCTGTCGCAATCCTGTTACATTGCACGGTTCATTTTGTGCACATCGGCATCCTGGCCAAAAGAAAGGTCGTTCCATTCCTGATATACAGCATGTTTATGCAGTTGGAAACATATTGCTGACAGCAGGAGAACAGCACCAACAACAAAGTCATTTTCAGTTTACAATGTAATCAACCTCTGTGTGCACAAGTCTCTTGCACTGTTGACACGTGAGACACACCATGTCCTCTCTCTCTCTCTCTCTCTCTCTCTCTCTCTCTCTCTCACACAGATTAGGAAATGTGCCATTTGAAACACAATAGGGGCCACTTGGACTAGGTGTGTCACGGAGATAATGAGTTCATTAGACTCCTTGGAATGCAGTCGGAATGCTGTTTGTGTTATAGTCGGAGATCGTTCCTAATGAAATTTGCCAGACTTTAAACGCCCAGACTCGTCCTCTCAGGTGCTCCAACCATCTGCGAGCTGGAGGTACATCAAAAACATCCCATGCCAAACACGTTGATCTTATTCTTTGATGTTGGATCCCAAAAAAGGTAAGAGCAAAACAGAGTTAAAGGTCGGTTATGTGTAGCCGGTGTAGGATCATAACATTAAAGCAGTAGTTCCAAAACACAACTTGGGACACTACACACTGAATGCAGCCCAAGAAAGCTAAAAGCAGATCTCCGTCTCCATGACATCAAACGCTGAGTGTATCAAACCACTGGACCTGGTTCAGACCCATGTGACCCCCACAGCCTGACCCGGCTCTGACACACGATCCTATCAGTGAGTGGATTTTTCTCCTCCGTTCGGATGCCAGCGCCCATGGGAAAAGAGGAGAGCTTGCCACACAGCGAGCGTCTGGTGCCATGTTTATTATCACAGTGACAAATTTACAGCCACCCTTGTTTGGGGTGACCCAAAGTGCCCAGGGGACGATGACGATGCAGCACAGCACGGAACAGTGCATCGCAGTCTATTATTTCTACTTCTATTTGTGTCCAGAAACACGAGCCTAGCTAAACGCAGAGACGCCCCCACAGAAGAAGATGCGGGGCGCGGACGTGAAGCCCAGACACAGTCACTGGGTTCCCAGACTCGCTGACAACTGGGGTTGCCCTTTGTGTTCTTGCTTTCCCTAGTCGTGCCAAGTCAGAGGAGATGGATGGGCTTGCCGATGGCAGAATATAAACTAGGCAGAGACCACGGTTCACACATTAGTCAGAAGCTCCTCTCGTCTGAGAAGGAATCCTGGAATATCAAAGCCAAAAGAGCTTAGGGCAAAGCTCAGATGGTATTGGGCCGCCTGCCAGCTCTTAAACCTTATTACAAGGCTTTTATATTCAGCTCTCGCCCAAAAAATAATGTCTCTGTGCCATTACAAAGGGTATTATAAACCCTGCTAGTGTTGTATCAGTGCTCCTGATATAAATGGAAGCTTTAATTGCAGGCTAAATAGTCGTTTCCTGTCTAAAATATTTCCCATGCCTTTTTCTGGTAGCTGCAGACGCCTGGCGTGCTTTCCCACCGATATGGCAGTCATTTGATAACATCCAACTGAGTTAAAGTAACTCCGTGTCCTGAGATTTAACATTGCCTGAACTTTTCTTCTTCTGTGACACCGGAATAGAAAATGAATTCTGCCTCGCTGGAATGTTTCCTTATGTGAACTGAAGTCATTTCTTATTTATCTGTTTGTTACATAACGATGTCTTTTTTTGTTGTTGTTGAACACATAGCTCAGTCCCTGTTTGCTGTTGTTTATCTCGCACAGACACTAAGCAGTTTGTAATAGACAGGTTTCAGAGTCATGAGCATTTATTACTCTGACTGACACCATTTGTTTATGTTTTGTGTGTCAGGGAGGCTTGCTGCTCAGGACTCTTGTACTGTTGCCATGCATGCTGTGCACATAAATACATTTTGTTGCAAGAGTTGAAGGAGTTTGTTAGTCTGTGTATTTATGAGTGTGTGTATGTGTGTACTTAACATGTTGATACACATGGGAGGATGATGTCTGTGACAGTGTGTGTTTGTGTGTGTGTGTGTGTGTGTGTGTGTGTGCAAGAAGCATTCAAGCATTCATGTCTGCTTATATATGTATTGGTGTGTGTGAGTGTGTGTGTGTGTGTGTGCGTGTGCAGTGGGGGATGTTTGGAGAGGCCCTCCACAGCTGTTTGTTTACTGATGTTTTTTTTCTTCTCACCGAGGAGCGCAGCTTTGTCCTCTGGAGGTGGGAAGCCGGGCGGAAAACGCGATGCGACGAGCGCGATGTGCCCACCCCAGCCTCCGCCGCTGAGCCTCCCGTGGGGCCTGCCAGGTGGGAGCGGGGTCTGCCGGGGTCCCTGGGCTTTGTGTTTGAATTTGTATGTGTGTGTGTGTGTGTGTGTGTGTGTGTGTGTGTGTGTGTGTGTGTGTGTGTGTGTGTGTGTGTGTGTGTCGGGGGAGCCTGATGAGCGGGATGCGTCCGCTGCAACTCCGCCAACCAGCTGGAGCTGCACTGGGCGCACAGTGGCACCACCAATCGCTCTCTCATGCTTCACAACGTGCCCACATCGGCTCCAGACACACACATTAGTAATGTGATATAACACACAGGCAAACAAATCAACATGCTTCACACTCTGCAGGCACTGGAGTTTCTGATGCCAGAGCGCCATTGTGACTGCAGATGGTGGGATCAGTGAAGCTCTCCTCATTTCTCCCCTGACACGTTTTGACTTTTTTTTTTTTTTTTTACTTTTTCTTCGCTTTAGAAAGGCCTTTAAAACTGCGGGCACTGAAATGTCAAGGGGTTAAAACTAAAAGCTAAGCCATGGCACCAAAACAGAGACTGTTTGCCAAACAGTGCTTTGTTATTTTGAATTAAGGAAGTTCCTGAATGGGTTTGAGACGACGGGCCCGAGGAATTCCTGAAGCTCGTGATGATAGTAACAAAGGCCCATGATTCACTCCACAATCAAGCAGCCAGTGTTATTGTATGCGAAAGACGTGGAAACACAATGAATGATTGCGGTTCTTCGTCACAGTATTGTTTTGCTTCCACCAGGGAAAATCACATACACACACACACATACATACACACACACACAGACACACACATATACACACACACTCATAGTGGATGCATTTCTCTCAGAACTCAATCCAGACGCGATGACTGGTATTCGCAGATTCATAAGCTATGAGGCTGGGTGTGTATTGGGGAGGAATGCACAGGGCTCCATTAGAGGCCCCGGCCGCCGTGAGAGTTAACAGATGGCGCTTCCTCTCTCCGTTCGTCTCACCCTTTCTCTGCTTTTCCAAAAAAGCCCTGCCGCGGCTCTTTCAACAACGATCCCGGGAGCTCCAAATATGGCCTAAGTCGCAGAGGAAGATGTGGGTCAGGGTGCTGTGTGCGTTTCCCACTGCCCCCACGAGAGCACTGGGAACGGGGAGGGGCAGGTAGGCCTGTCTGAGGCTGGAGGGTGGGGTGGTAGGGGGGGGGGGGGGATTTGTAAAGCAGCACCTCATTTAACACAACAACATATCCCAAATGAGCCTCATCAAAGAAACCCATAGTTAACTCTGAAGTAGGACTTGAAAGGGTAGAATTCGCTATCAGTCATGCAAATAAAGTTACATTCCTCTGACACCATGACGCTAATCCTACTTTTCAGAGAAAAGAAAAGAAGAGATGATGAAAAATGAGAGCCATGTTTTCTTAAGTAAAGTTCCTTATGTAGGAAGTGCGTAAACAGAGCGTGAACGGAGCCCATGCTACCTCACGTCATCCTGTTCGCGTATCCTTTTGACGCCTCCCTGTTATTCTTGTAAAATAAGATCGGGCATGCTGGACAGAATTTGGAATCTTTCCCAGATGGAGCTGGTGTTGAGATAGCGCCGAGGCCCTGCTCTCCATCAGTGCTCTTAATTGGAGAGCAGCCCAGGCCTCTCTGACTCGAGGTGCACGAGGAGATCAACAGTCAACAGAGATTGACAGTCGAACAAGCAAACTCAGAGAGACCCAGAGGGTTGGTCTGTTGGTCCTGGCTTCCTTTGAGGCTCATAGGTAAGTGGGTGGTGGGTAGGTGGTGAATATGGCTCTCTGTTGCAGTCTGTGTGGGAGCACACACCGAGATATTTCTGATGACAGAGCGTGGGCTCTGAAAATGGTCTTAATGAAGAAAATAAATCTATGAATGTCATCCCTGTTCACAGAGGAGGATTGCATAAATGTTTTCTTTTTCCGTCCCTACAATTTGGCACAGAAAAATATGTTTTTTTTTGTTTGTCCAGCCAATTGCTGCTTGTCATTCCAGCAATTCATTAAACAACAAATGTGGGCTGTGAATGTTGAATGTGAAAACAACACAGAAGTGTTTGTTTAAACACCAGAATACCTTTCCTCCCTCTTCCACTCTTCAGCAGTATTTCTCCTTCTTTATTTATTATCAGTCAAAGCAAAGACTCATACATCTCTCTTATGCTGTCTGTCAGAGATAATACGATTGTGGGGGGAGTTGAGAAATGTGTGTGTGCGTGTGTGAGTTTGGGTGTTTGTGTGTGTGTGTGTGGGGGGGGGGGGGGGGGGGGTGGGGGGGTGGCGAGGAGAGAGGTCCTCTGATCCAGCGCACAGGCAGGTCAGCCACAGCTGGGCTAATGAGTGGTGGCCCGGAGGCCGTAGAGGAGGAGGAAGAGGGAAGACGCTGAAGAGGAACATATGGCCGCTGCTGTCCTCCGCTGCTGTGTCCCGTGTCCTGAGGAGTAGAGGGCCCTCCGGTCGCCGGGCTCCCCAACCCAACAGCTGGAGGTGGTTAGCCCGGGGGGCCCCAGAGGTAAGCTTGCTCTCCCTCTCTCTCTCTCTCTCTCTCTCTCTCTCCCTGAAGACGCCCACTATCTAAGTGCACTGAGGGGAAAGGGTCTGTCAGAAGGAAGGGATGAGGAACAGGGCAGTTGGGGGGGGGGGGGGGGGGGGGGATTGTGATGCATCTTCCAGTGGTGCTGGAGAGTACACCTCCACCCCACTCCTCCTCGAGCCTTGGCAAAAGACCTGAAGACAGCCCATGTGGTTTTATGTCATGAGAGAGAGAAAGAGAGGGGGACCCCTGTCTGATTTATTATTTAGTAGAGGTTAGTAAAGGAAACCTTCTGTTGCAGGGAAGATGAGCTGAGTGACGATGAATAGATGAATAGACTGTGTCCAAGAGCAATTTGGGAGGCTCCCTTTTTGAAGCAGCAGACATCACAGCGTTCGGACGCCTGCAGGTGGATAGATCTGATTTTTCCCATTTTGTTGCGTCATCATTTTAAACGCTTTTAAAACAGATATAAAAAGTTATTAAGAAAACTTGTTTATGCTGATCTCACCAGTTTCTTTAGAGTGAGTGTACTTCCCACTAAAACTTCCATCAGAAAAAAATGCAAATGCTAACTTACTAAAATGCAGAAGCTTCACTGAACAGAACAGAATGTTTCCTGCCCATCCCCTGGATTAAGGGCATAGTGCACACTGTAGAGATTTAAGACAATGACACTAAACTACTACGATACCATTCTACTCATAGTTCTACTCCCCTGCTGCCCTTAAAGTATTTGTCTCATACATTTAGACCTTTTAAGCAGTAATATGATCTTTCTGATCTAGTTAATAAATAACACAAAGAATGGTCCCCTCGTGGTCAAATGCCACTGCTCTCCTTCTTCCTCTTCTTCCGTCTTCTTTTTTTTTTCACCCAATCTTCCTCTGTCCTCTGAGGCTCTGTGCCTTCGTCTTTGAAAATGAGGAAATGCAAACCATCCTTCCCTCCCTTCCTCTGTGTCTGCCTGGGGGCCCTTTGAGCTCCCCAGAGGTCCGTGCGGGGTCAGCGAGCCAGACCCGTACTGGAGGAGGGACCCACCGGTAGGGGGGCAGCACATCAGAGAAGAGGCAGACGAGAGGGGTCTCAAATTTACCATGGCTGCGTCAACAAAACCCCACTGTCCAGGAATCTCTTCAATTGCCGACGGCGACGTGCACGTGTCTGAGAGAAGGGAAAGGCCCTCGCCGGGTGATTCAACAAGCAACGCGGCGTGTGAGTGTCAGCGCGGGAGGAACGCCCCTCCGCACACCTGCACTTCACACCACGGGACTGTCATTTGCCGGCCTGCAAATAAGCACATGCAGTTACAGCCAAACCCACACTGACACGTGTGTGTGTGTGGGGGGGGGGGGGTCAATCCTCAAAGACTGATTATACACTGCTGCAAAGGAGCCTCTTGTCTCGAGGTCAACATCTTGACATCACGTAGAGAGATATGACTAACCCCCTCTAAATGTGTGTGTGTGTGTGTATATCTCTGTGTGTGTGTGTGAATAGACTGTAGCGTGGAAATTCTTTCTTGCATGCAGCTCCCCGGCACCGCTCCTTCAAGGCATGTTAGCTTCCGCGCGGGCAGCTTGCTCTGAAGGGGGCCTCATCTGGGGCTGTGATGGCGACCCATGGTCGGCTTTTCGAGCATAATCAGCCGCAGTAGGGGCCCACAGCGGGAGCGATTCACTTGACATTTTACACCCATTCAAATGAGGCTCCTTCTTCCCTGGCAAAGCCTGGCACAATAAACAAGCCGATCCTCTGGCTGCAGCACCAGCAATGGACTAACCTGAGAGATGGATGGTTGGTGGGGGAAAGTTCCGGATTAGCTGCCGCCACGGTGATGCTTATTGTTGCAGGTGTGCAAAAGGGGTCAGGAGGAGGCTGAAAAGTTATTCTCATTTGGTTGTGACTGACCCAGCTCTGGCTTCAAAGATCTCGCTCTCACGAAAACCCCCTTCCCAAACCCTGACCTTTTTTATTTGTGTTATAAGTTAGAAAAATGCAAAAAGCTGCGACACTGACAACAACCCTACATTATCCTGTCCGTTTCTTTATACATACGCACCGCTGGGACACCACAAAACAATGCAAGCGTATACCCGCGGCACACTCATATTGTCAAGGGCCGCAATCTTAAATAAATAAATCCAAATGAAAGTCCCCAGTGTTGTTTGAATACAAAGCTCATTATTCACTTTGATAAGACACCAGGTCCCCTCATACTGTCAGTGTTCCTGCACTCCTACCTGCTTTCTAATGACAGGCAAAATGGGTTTGCTTTTGTTCTGAAAGACTTCCTAGAGCTTTAGGGCCACAGATTTTTATTTATGTGCGTCCACACCTGAGCTAGATGAGTAAGCATAAAAACGAGGTGGGGCTTTCTTAGCGCTGAAGTAAAAAGAAACTAATTCAAAACAGTCGTATGTTGGACTGCGTGCTGCGCGCAATTCATCACCAGTGAAAATGAGTGGGCGAAAGGGAGGGGAAGGGGAGGGGTGTGTGTGTGTGTGTGTAGGGGGAAGGTGCTGGTGGATGTGCTTGCAGGGGAGCGAAGCCCCAGTGCTAATTGGCCCTGTACAAATCACAGCTGGGGTACCTCTTCCGAAAACAATGCACAAGTAAGCCATAGACTGGTACACCAGAACACACTGGCTCCATGTTCCCAGGGATGATGTTAAATCTGTCCCCTCGTAAAAGCCATGAAGCGCTGCACACAATGGCATGCTTTAGCGCGCTCTCTCCTTAACACGACATCCCCCGATATCTCCTGTCCCACAGCTTCATTTCAGCAGCCTATCAAAACATGTAATTATGAGTTTGTGTTTGTCTAATTATGTTAAAAAAGAAAACATGAGCGTGAAGACAAGAGGCCCTTAAATGAGAGAGATTCTTTTTTATCCTCCCAAAATGAAGTCATCACTCCTCACCAGAGGAAGTTCTTATTTAGAGAATAGGGAAGAGCCCATTGGTTGATCTCAACTATGCTTTTGTTTGTGGTATCCATGTGTACCAGTGACTTTGCAGTGAAAGAATGACTTGGTGGATTTCAACACTTCGGAAGTGCTGTTCAGATCACAAAGTCACGAGTGGCAAAGACTCGGAGCTCCCATGTCACTCACATTCAGTCATGTGTGATGTATTGATCTCTTTCAATATTAATCAGTGTTGTTTGCACCTCCTGTGGAATAGGTGTGGAGGAGGAGGAGGAGGAGGAGGAGAAGAAGGAGGACATGCTCACATTCTCACATTGGTGATGAGCTGTAACATTTGTGTCAGAGAGGTGTCTGTTAATATATTCTCACAGAGCAAGAAGTTCAAGATGACAGATGTGATCGTGTGTGTATGTGTGTGTGTGTGTGAGAGAGAGAGAGAGAAAGAGAGTATTGTGTTTTGAAGGCCCAGCAAATCATCCCAGGTTATTAAAATGTCATACACAGTTAGGCAGCACCTTCTGACAAGGAATTGTGCAGTGCGGATCATTTCAGATTCACGCTAGCTTATTAAATCCTTCCTGTATATCACACAAACCAGATTTCACCATGGCAAAATTAGTATAATGTAATAACCTTAGTGGGGAAGATGAGGGGTTGAGGTGTCTCTGATTTCACTTCCCACTGGACCAAGTGTAGGTTTACCCAACCCTCTCTGATGTAATGCATAGAATCCCCTCTCGCTCACAAAGAAAGACATGAACACCCATATGGTCAGCCATCATCTATGAGGAAACGAAAGGCTAATACTCACTAGCGTTCATTCTGTCTGTCCCACAGAGAAATGAACGCATAGGGCAGGAAGTCCCCCGCATTAAGTCATGTACTGGAACTAAGTGGAGAAAAATGACCGCATGTCTCAGCTATGACCCCAGTAGCCCACAAGAGCCAAGAACATTTCAAGACACAGACAGAGAGTTTTCATCCCCCTCATCCAGATTGGGGTCCTGGGATTGGGCCGCCTGCAACAGTCACAGGGTCAATATTTCTGAGTCATCAACATAGAACAGCTGTAGCTGTCTGAGTGACAGGGCTTAACTGTTAACTTACTATTACAAAGTACAAGTTATAAGATGGTTCTTAGTTGTAAGAATGAAATAGGTTGTTGGATGTATTACATATCAAAACCTGCTCACTACAACATTGAGCTGGTAGGAGAAGGTGTGATTTTCAATATAACTTAGTAAAAATGTTAAGTGTATTGTGTTTTAACATGAACTAGCATATGGTTTGAAGTTACTGGTTAAAATAAACCAATCTGCCTGGATTCGGTTGACATTGTTGGTCCAATTTATCCAGCAGCTTGGTTGAAATAGCAATGTTAACCCATTAGGACTGGGCTAGGTTGACCCGGCATTGGGCTGGTTCTAATCACCCAGTGACTGGGTAAAAATAGTGAACTGATTTTGTTGGGTTAGTCCCATGGTTACGCAGCGGTTTAGAGTGCCTTCTGCAGCTGCTCTACTTTGGGAAAGCAACCTGCTTGAGATGGCAGGTTCAATGATCGGCCATATTCGTAGTTCAAGCATGTTCAATCAGGTATGACAAGGGGGTTAACAAGATAAACACATTATATTCCCACATAGCGGGCAGATACCATTGAAACATTGATTCCTCTTTGTGTAATCAGTTATATGCAGTTATGGTGTACAAGTCCACATAACTGGACACTACTTTGTGCAGATGAAACACAGTGTGTCGTTACAATCACGCCCAGGAAATTACGTTCATGTGATTAGCTGAAATTGTAAGAAACAATTATTTGTGAATCGTGGGAAATGTATTTAAAACTATTCTAACTCCATGGTGTTACTCTGGCACATCCATGTACATGTGCACAGAGGCATGAGCACCCCCCCCCCTCTCCACACACACACACACACACACACACACACACTAAAGTATGCACAGCATATGAAGGCTGTAACAAGCCATGTCATTTCTAAGAGTCACAAGCTTGACCCTCTGTAGACAGCTCTTGCCCCCTGATTCCCAACACACTTTCATGGGATAAATCACTAAAATAATATCAACACCGTGACTTATCCAGCTCTCTCCTGTCCAAACGAAGAACACAGAGTACTGGTGGAGTCACATGTGGCTTCACGGCCTACCCTGGCAAATCAGGATGGAATTTACAAGGTTTAAAACAATTGCTCAACAGTTGCAAGTAACAAAGCATCAAGAAGGCAGTGAAATATGAGTTTCCTGTACACATTTTGTAGATGTTTGTGTAAAGGAAAAGGGTCCAATTTAGGCTCGCTGGCCTCACTTCCGGCAAAATTTTCTCCAGAAAGATAAACTTTCTCACTGGCTTCCACTGGCCCTTGGCTGGTGGGGTGAGTTTTCACAAGGCGATCTCTGGGCATTTCATTCAATCAACAAAGGGTCACCTGAGTCCTACTCGATTGCCTGCAGGGGCTAATAAAAGCATAGGCTAACTTGGCTATGCACGGCTTGAGCCAGAGAATCGGGACACTGTAACCCGTGGACTTACATGTTCCCTGTATGTTTTCCTTTCCCCGGGCGAGAGTGCGCATGGAATTGAGCCCCTCCCCCCCCCCTGCCCTCACATGCTGCTGCCGTGGTTCTTACGCTGAGGTCACACGGAATATTGCGAAACAGATGTCAGCCATTTACCCAGGCAAGGACTGGCACTTGCCAAGTGACCCTAGTGCTTCAGTTTGCATGCATCATCCTTCTGTTCCTACCATTGTGTAGCCTGGGCCTAAGGAACCCAGACTCGGAGAAGCATTATTTATGGATGTGCTAAAATATTCAGCAAGGCAGAGACACCATGGGGACGTAAGGCTACACACACACCGATGTCTTTACAGCTTAAGGAAATGGCTGCTTGGCACTGGCAGACAAACCTTATTTCCCGTCCGTTTGCGGTAAATCATACAACGGGAGTCGACAGCTTTGTTTCGCACCAATTCTGGAAGGCACAATGCCGCATGTGTGTGCCTGACAGAAAAACATGAGAGAAGTGAAAGATTGAACCAGAGCCCTCTTGAGCTCTCTCGGGGGTAAAGACCTGTCGAAAACACCCAGGTACAAATCAAAAGGCCTCTGTGTCGAATGCCGCAGCACATGTCTGTGGAATGTTGCGGGGAATCACAGCGAGCTTGGAGCACTGGTGCTGCATAAAGTGAATAAAGGTTTGTCTTGTCCTTATCTCCTCAAATTTCCATACACCCCACTAATCTCAGGGACACCCTAAAGGGAACAGCTTTAAAAGTATAGCCACTAGCATTAGCTCTAGTGTGACTGTATCTCACTATGCACGGTGGGAAAACAGGGACAGACCATATGTAGGGACATGCAGAGTGAGCAATTGGGAATGAGAAATACATTCCTCGGCTGATTTTCTTTTCAGTGCAAAGCTTCATTTGACATGGAGTTTGGAAATGGAGTGGACAGGTCGGTTGGTGCAATGCATGTGAAGGCCATTCTGGGAGATGTGGGACAAGAACAGCAAGGGTCAGTGGGCCAGAACACTACAGTCCCAGTATTTCCTGTTTGGAATTAGGCACAAAAAAAAACAATGAAGCCCTCAGAGTCAAGGCTAGGGCTGCAGACTGAGACGTTTTTTTTTTCTACTGTCAGGAAAAGCTTCATGACATAGTCTTTCAGGAACATTCCACATGTGCGTTTGATAAAATAGGTCAAATTGTCAGAGCATTGCCCCCAATGTAAAACTGGAAAACTGCGTGCTTGACTTTAGTAGGGTTATAACCCATGTGGGGCCAGTTAGTATCTTCAAAGTTTTCAACAGTAGTCTGCTCAGTAGTCAGAGACTAAGGATACAGGGTGAAATCCCTCAGGAAGTTTTATAATAAGTTTTACAAAATAATACATGGTCCATGTAGTTACAGTATATGGCAGTGAAAATAAACATAAAAAGTTCAGGGCGGTGGCTCACACCAGGTTTTGGGGAATTTTGATGAGGGCCACAGTAATGATGTCATCTTCTGAGATGTTCTGACATTCCGGACACACTGTCATAAAAGGATACATGGTGAGAAAGGGTGAAGCTTTACTCGAAGGCATCTCAAGATTGTTTCCTTGTGAGTCCATTAACATTTTTTAAGATGGTATGTGTCAAATACATCTGTTGCATGCAGTGAACACAACAGAGACTGGAAGCAAATGATCCCCTTCTGCGATTTTATGTGGTTCTTTGTGGCTTTTTCTTTTACTTCTACGTGGAACTAAGCTTTAACGATTTCAATCCAAATTCCCAGGAACTGAGAACTATTTAGGGGGAGTCATTATCATTTTAAAAGAATGGTGGACATTAAAGGCAGGTACTTCAGAACACCAGGAAATAATATATATGATGGGGGAGATAAGAGGTGATGACAGATTCATCCCAACATGCCTGCTAACCACACGCTAGTAAAAAAAAAAAGGTGCCAAGGTTTGCACCTCACATCATCCTGTCTTTTCATTTCAAGCACTTCTGCCACTTTCACCCGCCAAAAAAAACTCAGACGAGTAGAGAAGAGGAGCTCACAGTTCTCATCACTTTATTTTCACAAGAAGGTGTCAAGGATCCCGCCGACGCTTTGACACAGTTTGCCATTAGCTCCCAGTGTGATTGGGGTGAAATCCAGTTGGAGGTGGTAATTAATGTACCAGTGCAGTTATTTATAACGTAATGTGCTCAGCCAATCCATCAGTCATTTCCAGCACATGGGGTCTAGCTGGTGTTTTTGTGAGGTAGAGAGGAACAGCATGCCGCAAGCTCCATAAATGGATTCCAGTGGCAGTGAGTGTTCTTTTGTTAATTACACAAAGGAATGCATTAAAAGGGCTTGAGGCCCCTGATTACGACCCCAGCTTTTTTCCGACGTTACAGGGAGCTGTCTTGAAGAACATGGGGAGAGTAGGAGGTTTTTGGTTGGTGTTGTTGTTCTGTTGCTTTAAGTCAAAACCGTCCAATGTCATTGATGCACTGCAGGGGCCTGTAAGTCACGCTGTCCGCTCTAACCTTGAGAAGTGAAAAGAGAGAACTGAAAAATCTCTGAGTGTGTATTTTTTTCTTTTTCTTTTCTCAGGCACGTTTTTGGCCACCTGCCTGACACGTAGGATACGAGCTGTGCGCCGATACCGTGACTGCAATATGCAGCCTTTTCGCAGAACTATGTATACTTGTCAGGGTGAGTTACTGCGGGGGGTGGGGGGCACACAGCAGACCAGCTGAAGGGCTTGCTGAGTGAGGTCAGCCCACTGACAGGAGCACTGCCAGATCCTGCCCTCTTAAGCGCTTTAAGATTAAAGCAGCGGCATATTTACATAGATCCCCCCCTCATCACTTTCACTTCTATGACCTTTGCAACCTACTAAGGATCGCAATGCAATGACTCTCGACGGATCAAACCATACCCGTGTCTAAATCATCTTTAATGATTTTACTCTTACTCCTTCTCTTTTTTTTTAAACTGATATATAGGGAGGCAGGTCATGAGAAAAAGGCCTTATCTAAATGGCTGGAGTTAGTAATGACATAAAACATGTAGAAATGTTGCCTTTATCAGTGGCGACAGTGTAGAGACCATGTGCTCCCAAACATGGTTCATAAGTAAAAAGAGGTTAAGCGACCTGAGTTTAAAAAATGACACTATCCAGACATGTGTACTGCATAGCCTATCCGTATATAACCTATGTGTAGCACTTCACTCGCACTATTAATAAATTACATTTGGCCTAAATGTTCTGGTTCTATACCAACTTGTACTGTACTGATAGTTCTCTTTATATTCTCTTTCACACGTATACGTTGCCACTGTTCTCATTCCCCTTCCCTTAACAGGGGTTCTCAGACCCTGTGTAAACCCCTGCTATATTGTCTAGAATAGATTGCTTTTTGAGGGATTCATCAAATTGCAGTAAGAATTGTCCTGCCATGTTTGAGCTCTGATTGACAGAGCTTTTGGTGGTTCAGACTCACACACTCGACCTCTCACCTGCTGCTGCTGGAGGCAGTGGGGCATCCTCTTGGCAGCAGGGACTCAGTGTTACGACTGAACAGTGTGGCAATGGAGGGAGTGAAGTCGCACGCCATAAACTGCTGTCTGGAGCCGCTTGCGAAAGGCGTCCTCTGCTCAAAGTCATCAGCCCTGTCGGAATCGGAGGGGATGCTGTGTCTGAGACAGAGGAGACGCAGCTACACATCAAACCACATCTCCTTTGACAGCCTGAATGTCTCTTCTGAGAGAGCGGCGTGCCTTTTTAATTGCTCACAAAATAATTTGGCACCGCGGCAAAGGCAGGGTAAATCAATCCTGCGAGAAAATAACATCTTTCTCAAGTCTGGAGCATTTCCGCTTCCACTTCGAGCTTCATCTTTTTTTTCCGCACATTGAGTTATTTCTCGGATGAGTCATGTTGGTTGATCGCATAGCAACAAACTGTCAATCTTGTAACTAAGAACATTTATGGCCAGTTGTTGCTCACCGTTAAATGGAATACTTCTGATAACATTGTTGTGGTGTCACTTTGATAGATGAAGAGCGCCTCTTAAGCATTACAATTTGACATCACAAGAAAGAAATCTTACACTGCCAGTAAAATTGTGAGGTATAGTGAGATAATCCTAGAAAACCTGTTCCCTTGTAATTTGTAAAATAACTGGCTTGTCTCCCAGCTGAGCCAACGGCTTTTATTTATTTTATCGTGATTATTTTATTAATCCTGACATTTTCCAGACGGGCTTATGCTCCGTTTAATAAGGCTGTCTTAGTACGTCAGATTCTACATCTGATATGCTGGTGCGATGAAGTTGGATGCATACACTTGTCTTCCACAACTTTTGAAAGCACTCTCTCTTTCTCTCTCTCCCTCTTGGTTGGTGGATGAGAGCATATGGAGTAAATGCATGGTGGAAATAGGACATGAGACAAATGCCTTATCTGACTAATGGGAGTTACTGATGACATCACAGGTTTATTGTGTATCATATATTTATATAGATATGCAGTATATTATTATTTCCTGTCATATCAAAATATATATTACTGAAGTGGTGATCTCCCCAAGCACTGGAATCATAAGAATCAACAAAAAAAATATGATCACAAAACCAAACACTGAACCCTAGACGAAACGATCTTTAGCAGGTTTGTGTGATGGTATGCGTTTTTTGCACTAATAGCATTTCATGCTGTGTTTGTCCCTGCATAACACTAGCCTGTTGATTTGTCATTAAAAGTGCCTTTCCTCCAGTGCTGTGGGTTGCAGTTAGAGAGGGGGGAAAACCCTCAGCAGGACACAGACTGAAGCAATCTGCCCTTATTTGGACATTCTGATGGAGGGTCTCCTTGAGAGGCTGTCTGGCTAGCCTAGAGAATCCCGACGCTTCCTCTCAGTGTGGCCTGAGCCCTCTTCTAGGAGGGAAGCGGTAAGTGGAGCGGTCGCAGTGCTGCCCTCGCACGCACACACATGGGTAACATGATCCCTTAAGCATCCGGGAGACTAAGCTAGACGTGTGGGATGCGCATCCTCAAGAGTGGAGCCTGATGTCACAAGCCATGTGGCCGTGAGATTTGTGAGAAGGATGGGTCATGTTTAA
Organism: Clupea harengus; assembly: GCF_900700415.2. Lineage (NCBI taxonomy): Eukaryota > Metazoa > Chordata > Actinopteri > Clupeiformes > Clupeidae > Clupea > Clupea harengus. The sequence continues at coordinate 20,472,926 of NC_045153.1, read as the reverse complement.
AAACTGCGTGAACTCAGGAGCTCGTGCTAGTTAGGGATGACCAAATGTGGGCCTCAGAGTGTGTCCTCATTTTTCCCCAAGAAGTCATGTTCTAGGCTTCTGTTTCTCCTCAGAGATGAGACTAAATAAATGAACTCTGGATAAGGTTAATCGTCTGTTCTTGTCAAGCATTGTGACATTCAGGGATAGACCACTAGTGTCTTTATGTCATTTGAAAAGCATTTGTGATACACTGAATGTGACATGAGTTTACTTTACACACTTTCAAAGAAAAGAAGCAGCTTGATGCATCATCTCAAACAAAACTGGGACGTGTTAGTTGGACCTCAGGCTCCAGGAGATGGAGCTGGATTCCCCCTCTCACTCTCTCTCGCTCTCTCTCTCTTTCTCTCTCTCTCTCATTCTCTCTCGCTCGCTCTCTCTCTCTACAATGTTGGCTCGATAAATCACAACGCTTTCAAATAATCCAGAATTTTAAAGTGAAGAGAAGCAGACAGCGCTCCGAGCGAAACCGAACCGTAAGCACGATGCCGGAGCACCACTCCAGTGGGACTCTTTCTCTCTTCTGTCTCTCTCTATCCACTGTGTTCATACTGGAGGAGAGAAGAAGAAGCACTGAGTGACTAGGCCCAGGGACCGCTGGCTGCCACACAGGGCCCACCAGAAAAGCAATCCCGCACACCATCTTGTTTTGAACACCAATTAGGAGCTAAAATAATTAGACGGGGCCCGTCTGCCGGCTGATGCCCAGGCACCGGCCCTACCACGCTGCCGTTTGATGTCCACATGAGCCATTTCGAGTTCCTCCACAAAGATTCATTGTTAGCTCTCTTCTCTCCCCTCTGGCAGAACTAATTCAAAACACACTCTTTCTGTGAAGGGGAGGATCTGAACTTCACAGAGAGAATGTTGTGGTGGTGTTTTGGGGGGGTGGGGTGGGGGTTTTTTGTTGTTGTATATTTTTGGGTGCCCATGGCTGGATGTGTCTAAATCACACTAGCATCTGTCAAATGTGCTAGAGTGGCCAGTCACAATCAAATGGCAGGTCTGTTTACCAGCAAATGTAAAATTCATGGAAAACCTAACAGGCATAGAAGGTACCAGTGGTGTAGTTGCCAAGCCTGCTCATTACAATTTTGGCTGCCTTTCCTATCATGTCAAAGGGGACGTTCAAACAACGACCTCCTCAGAAAAGACATCACAATCCCAGTCACCCTAATGTGATTACAAAACAGGAGCTTCACATACAGCAGACCCAGATCTCATTCCTTCACTCCTTCTGAGACTGCCCTCTGGACGATCACTACAATTCAGTAAATGTGCCTTACAAGGAATAAAAAAAAGAGGTCATCCACAAGCTATTCGCAGCGTCTGCGTGATTATACGAGTTGGAGCCAAGAGCCGGCCGTGAAGAAGTCCAGCAGGTCCTCCAGCCCGAGACGCCCGGGAGCCTCAGAGCGCTTCTCGAAAAACTGACAGGTTAACAGTGCCGTAATCCCAGCAGCAGCTGTGTACTGTGCAAGCATCTCGTGTTGGTGTGTGTCTGCCTGCTAAACTGCCATCACAATAGCGTCCCAGAGGAGGTACTTAGCAGGCCATCTGAGCATCATGATGAAGACAAAGCCGCTCCAATTTGTGTCGCCGCCACGGAAACAGCTAAGAGTGGAGACGCAGCGCCATCTGTTGTTCAGGCCTGATCAGAGCGCTGCATAGCAGAAGAGACCAGGATAAGGCCAAGACAACTGGAAATTAGCTAATACTGAAGAGAACTGAGTTTTATGAGGGGTTTAGGAGACCGGAATCTCCCTCTATAATCACCTCTAAGCCCAATGGGACATGGATGAATGTCAGTAAGTAATGCACTGTCCAGACTGTTTCTATATCATGAAAGGCATATCATGAGTATCTGACCACCCTAGGGACTCCACCCTATGACCTTGCAGTTGCTCACAACATGTTTAACCAGTTGATGTTCACAAACATCGGAGGAGCGATCAAAGGAGTACTGTTTGCTTATCACCCTCCAGGGTGGAATGATAACACACTCCTCCGGTCTGTCCACATCAGACCATTTTCATGTGATCATCTGTGTCTTGGAACACACGACTCTTCCTGTGACACGGCACTGTGGACGTGCGGTGCACCACGTCTGTTCACTCAAGTCTTTCGCAAGGAGTCATAGGGAAATCCTGCGTGAGAAGTCAGCAGAAGCAGTAGACACAAAGTAAACGGACAAGGGATTTCCTTGATCAGCAAAATCATTTACCAGCAAATTCATTTAAGCTTTTCCTATATAAGTAAGACTTACCCACTCAATTCATCTTGAGCCAATTTCAACCTTAGTTGTGTACTTTCAGTCTGTGTAATAGGGGGAAATGAATGCCTGTATATTCCCTAAAATAAAACATATTGAATCTAAACAGAAGCCATCTTGTTCTTCTACGGGACACATAGTTTTACGCTGTCAAATGAATCAAGGTCCATTTTTATATGGATGGCCCACCATAAAAGATGAAAAAGCCATCTGTTGACACCATGTTAACTAGAGAGAATACAAAATCTCTGGGTTAGGGTTTTGCTCACGTTCTGGGTAGTGAATGCTTACAGCACTTCCCATGCAACTTAACTGTCAAGTATACTATATGTAAAGTTTGATTGTTGAATGTAGTTGTTAAAAGCTGTAAGTTAGTTTACTATCCATAATGGGCCAATAAACTTAAAGTGATGGCATAATTTGAATTATACAAAGTGAGTATTATCTTCCATTTGCTGCCAACATTACACTCATGTGACTGACATTTGAAACAGTCATTCAAATCCTCTGATTACATTCAAGGGTCAGTGGTTTGCTTACTTCCAAAGGACCTCACATGAATAGCTAATCCTTGGAAAGCATAAAAAAAATCCAAATGCGAAACACATCACAACACTATCACACTGAAAAGAGGTTAAAGATGAATGGTGGCTGTATATCAGAGAGCAGTGAGAAGAAAAAAGACTGTGGTCCTTGAAAAACAAAAGGAGAGGCCCAAGCAATCATAGCCGGTTGGCCTTCATCAGATCTCCAGTGTTATCCAGCATCTACCAGGGCGACTGTGGCGACACAAAAAGAGCACACTGCCCACTTCATCTCAATTAACTCATTGTACTCGCCGCTTGTAATGGTCCACACGCCACGGGAGAGGGTCCGCTGCTCAGACGCGCAAGGGCACAAAGCCTCTGCACAACACACTTGAATCTTCACGCCCACACGCTCATCACTCCATCAAATACCGCCCGCTCGCCTATTCATCAGAAGAGATGAAAATGGACGGTGAAAAAAAAGGTTAATGGTCAAAACATCTCTCCAGACAGGTTAATGATAGCTTGACCGGGTCCTTGTTAAATGTAGTAGAGTAGAAAGATTACTGTGCATTTGTTGCGTTGATGAAAGTGTGGGTTGTTTACGGATCTGCATGAAGGCCTACCAAATGAGAACATTTTAAGCAATTTTGTGAGCTAAAATTGTTTCTCTCTCCCGGCCAGCAGTAGGCCTATGGTATTCATAATTCAGTGTGGCCGAGGTGTATCGCTAGGGAAAGCGTGTGTGGCAGGGAATGAATTGATACAAATGTTTTTGTAATGTGTGTTTTTATGTTGGGATAAATCTTTGTGACACAGAAAAATTAGTGTGACGGGACTATCCGCAAGCTTCTATTAAGACCCAATGCTAGCATTGAGCTATCCGTGGAGATCACCCGCGAGAGTGAAATTTCATTTTTTAACCCGCACACATGGCTCAGTATTTCCTCTGACAGCATCAATCAAAGCCCCTTCAGTGAGCCGCAGACGGGGGAAACTCACTGAACAGGGTCAGGGGAAAGGCCTCGTTTTTTCCCCTGAATTGTGTTCGGGTAGGACCGCAGACCCCGCAGTCATTATTCACACACTGCAAAGAGATTTCTGACACACCGCTGGCTCGGAGGAGGGTGCATGTGCTTATTAACTCGGCCTTCCATCATGGATTTTGGCCCGGGCTGCAGGCTAAGGCTCTCCACGCTTGTTATGGATTTATTAGACAGTGTCTAAGGCTATCATGAAAAATCGAGTGTTGGGCCGACTAAACTGAAGTATACCAAAATGATCTTTCATGCGTTTTATTGTTAGATCGCACAATATTCCTGTGCATTATGTATCGTGATTCCCCTTTTCCAGATGTTTCAATGAATTCCTTTTAATTTATCAGTCTGATAAAAATCCATACATTAAACCTATAAAGGTAGCCTATCGAACAGGAATCAATGTGTAGGCCCATTATTAGTAATGTGCTCTTTCATCAACCCTAAGAACAACTAAATCATTGTATGTGTAGAAAACACCACTCACAACACACAAACCCTACACTGCCTCGTTGCGAGCTCCCTGGCATTAGGTCTGCACTGCAGGCATGTCTGCAGTCATTAGTGTTTCCCAAAATCAGATACTGCATGTTTCTTTGATGCTTTGTCTCCCTCAAGTGGCAATGTGCAGTACAGATGGCACTTAGGCCGTGTGGTGGCTCTGCCTTTCGCTCTCATATGTTCTTCTCTGGCGTAAATAGCGAACAATACACCTTTGACAAGTGTGAGAGAATTTGGCACTTGTGTGGATGGGAACTCTGTATTCGAAAAAAGGTTAAAACAGGTTAGGCCTGCATCTGTTTTACTGGACAATGCTGGGTTTTAGACCAACAGTGTTCGAAACTGGCCTGGCCTATTGGTCACAATAGAGTCAAACCAAATTTGCTATTTAAGGAGCCATACATTTGCTACCACCCACCCCCCAAGACAACCAGCATTGGCCTGTAAAACACCTGCTTTTGGGCTGTACTTGTTTTCTTAGCTAGGAATGAGTACTTGATTTAAAGACTTTGGATTTTCCGAAGTAGTCCAATCCCTCCTAAATGCAGAACTCAAAGTGACTGTGTTCAAATAGAAATGGGCAATGATGAATGGTACTCTTGTCTTAAAAAGGAAGCTAGCCTTTTCTGTTTTGGAATGTGCTTCTATTCTCTTCCGCAGTATCCCCATGAAGTGACATAGATGTCTAGACCCATTCTTTTAAGCGCACACACCGGACAGACATCTAGAGAATGTGAAGAGAATTGCAGAGAATTTGACAAAAAAAGTGTATGATTATAAAGGTCAAGGATTATACCTTCAAAGCAAATTGCAGCCAGATGCCGTCGTGAGAGGTTAACAGCCATTGCAACACTAGGTCACCATAGGAAAATGAAGTAAAGTTTTAACAGACACTAACTGTGATGCTGGTCATACTACACAAATGTCTAAACGAACTTTGCCATTATCTTCTACACACACAGGCACGCATCACAGGCAGAATCGATTAAACGTTCAAAACTTGCTGATGGATGTTGCCAACCTTTAAAGCAATATCACAGAACAATGACATAATGTCTCTCCAAAGCTTCTGAAAAGACCATACAGGATCATACATAAAGCCTCATATTGGACCGAACAAGTGAAAGCTGACCATGCAAAGGTCAGCAATAGGCGCTAAGCTCGAACTCTCCTAACATCCCCATAAAAGATCCATCTCAGCACTGCTCTTCGAGGCCATGCACACCATCACATTAACAGTGCAGAAAGCCAGTGCCTCACGGACATAAACATCTTAACAGACACTTAAGGAAATATGAAAATGACACCCACCTCATAAAATTCATAAATGCACTTCATAAAAACTTCAGGCACCAATTAAACGGGGTGCGCCGCTTCCCCCCCCCCCCCCCACCCCCTCCTCTCCCAATCCCATCATCCATACGGAGGCTGCCGAAGCGTTGGAGGCAGCCTAATGGTTAAATAAGCGACAGAGGCACAGAGAGAGTCACAGATCAATTTGGATCAATCCCGGCTCGCAGCGGGGAGGCTGGTTAACATTGGCACCGCCAGAGGGCTGTAGGCTGTCAGAGCACAGCGACACATCACCACGCATGCTAACTCTCCTCAGGGCCTCAGAATCCAACATGCAGCGCACAGGTCAGAATTAATAAGTAGACAAGCCAGCTGAAGGACTTACAATAACAGTGATAGCAACCATTAAAAAAATAAAAACCTTCGTCTCGTGTGAAAATGACTTCACTGATCTAACCTTAAGGCCACATCTCGTTATAGCTGCAGATGTCTGAGATGGAGCCGATAAGAGAGCTTAATGCTCAAAGGACCCCACACTCCTCCCCTGTCAAAGTGAACTTTGGGTTTTATCATTACCATGCTTTTATATTTCCATAATTATAGACATGTGGCGGACCATCTCATGATACATTTGACCCTCCCAAATGGCTGTACGCAAAGGTCTGCCAAGTGAGTAGAAGTAAATAAATGCACAACGAGAGTGTGCAGCAGCCCGATCCTGCCAGTGTGGAGGGTTTCCTTTGCAAAGCCTAGCCACCCGTGGCTTCTCGGTCATCCGTGAGTAACACACTACACCTTACCCCGGGGGACAAGTTTATTGTGTTTTGAGTTGGGGAGGGGGGGGAAAGGGGGATGTTACAGCGGTGGCTCATTTCTGCTGAGCTACAAAAACGTTCAATGTCTTCATTACAAACTGACAAAGGGGAAAACAGAGTTCACAACAGCATGTACCACATAACTGGAAATGGATCTGGGTTTCATATAAATGACATCATTTCTAATAATCTACGTTAGATTTTTTTTGTTGTTTTTTTTTCATATTTTTCATAACTTCATACAGATAATGGATTAGGCTAAAATGCACCATAATATTTGGTTGACTTTTAGGAACAGTTTCCTTATTACATCACAAAATACATTTTTATATCCCAAAGAAGCAAGACTTGCAAGTAGGCATTTAAACATAACTAAATCTACAGCTACAAAATTCTACTCCGACAGCCTTTACCTGTTGGGCTCTCTCTTCCCAGTCCACGTTGGGTAAAAACTTGGGGCAGAATCGGTATGACATATACACAGAAGTCCGTATTGTAAAGGCTATAAAGATTTGTTGCACGTTGTAAAGTTGCCTCCTGGATCTTTACACTGCGGCGGCAGGGGGGGGGGGGGGGGGTGGTGCGGGGGTGGGGGAAAGGGAAGGGGGGTTTAGAAGGAGGGGGGGGTGGATGGGAGGGTGGGTGCAGGATCCTGCCGTCTTATGTAGCGTATCTCTTGGTCCACTGTCGGGCTATCCTGTCATGCTCAGCTCTGTTGGTCAGGTACTGAGTGGCTATGCTTCCCACCAGAGGATCCGCTGGGGGGAAAAAAAGGGACAGACAACGCAGAGTTATGGTTATAGTTCTCTCTCTCTCTCTCATACACACACATACTCTTTAACACACACACACACACACACACACACACACACACTCACTCACTCACTCACTCACTCACTCACTCACTCACTCACTCACTCACTCACTCACTCACTCACTCACTCTTTAACACACACACACATGCACACACACTATTTCAATGTGTCAGATTGACTGTTTTAGAGAGATGTGTTCCATTCCTTACCTGCAAACTGAACAACCTGATACAAACTAATCATGAACAAAGCAGTGCTTTTTCACAGAGCAGCCATGGTATAAATAAAAAAAACGAAAGCCACCGAAAGCTTCTCACTACAAAAGCGAAACTAACTGATGATCTTTGATCAGTCTGACACATCCTGCACATCTGTGAGCGTTCCCCCTAAAATCGAGTTAAACCATGAAAATGCTTTTCTCAAGATACAAATAAATCCTTTCTGGCAATGACAACTCAATCTCATCCTTCACTCATCACTCACTCACTCACTCAGTCACTCATCCCCCCGACTTCCCTCGACAGGTCAGAGTGACTGTCTGATGGCCTGATAGCGCTGCTGCGATTGGAACTGAGAGAGAGAGAGAGAGAGAGAGAAAGGCCTGAGAGGAGACAAGCCCTACTCACCAGGGTTGCAGTCCGTCAGCAGGGAGCAGATGGAGAGCAGCACCTTGGAGATGGTGAGCGCAGGGCTCCAGTTGTCCTTCAGGATGTCCAGGCAGATCACGCCCTGACTGTTGATGTTGCAGTGATAGATCCTCGTGCGGAAGGTAACCTGTGGAGGGGCGGGGGTTTAGAATGACATTGTCACATGTTGCACTTTGCACTGTAAAAAGTGGTGAGAACATATACCAAAAATGAAATCTGAGACAACACACTCTAACACACTCTTGCACAACATGCAGGGAATATTCAATATAGCATCCCCATGTCTGCATCTTTACTATTTATATGGGGTTCGTTGAACATACATTGCTCAAAACACATTTCATAATGTAAACAGCTTCTGGCAGGCCCAGGCCGACCACAGCGGGTCTCGCTACTGATAAGCGCTGATAAGGGCAATCTGAACATGATGATGTCATTCATTCATTCATTCACAGCTGTAGTTGTACTGGAAATCAGATTGTGAGAAAGTGCTATGAGTGAGCCCCCCCCCCCCCCCCCCCCCTACAAGTCAATGAGTTTAAGTGTCATCACCACCCGCCTTATCTCTCGCATGACTGTATCCATATTACACCCGGTCTGGGATTGTTGATAACGCCTGCAGACGTTGGCCTGTGCCTGACTGCTCCGTTGTTGTTGTGAGGGAGAGAGTCCAACTGAAGCTCAGCAGGGAGCTGCGTCGGGTCATGCGCCAACGCTCCTGTGGCTGATTTACGGAAGCCGTTGATTGGCGTTTGTCGACAGCGACGCTGCGTTTTGGCACTTCAGAGTGCTTATGCTCGGGGCAGCAAGCGGAGGCGGCGGAGTCCACCGTCACATGACTATGCAAACCCCAGCGACCAAAATAACCCCCTGAGCAGGCTGGTACAATGCTGGTATTGTGGAGGCGTGGAGGCCTGAGTGCGATAGGGGCAGTGAGCTGCCTGCTGGAGAGTGCCGCTGCTGTTACTGCCACTGCTGCTGCTGTTACTGCTGCTGCTGCTATGCCAGGCTTGTGTGCTGGGCTGCCATGGGCTCTCTCTTTAGGCTTATTCCCTCACTCTCTCTATCTCTCTCTTACACATACTCTCTCTTTCTCTCTGGAGTGTAGTAATCAAATCTAATTGGGACAAGCCCAACACATGCCAACAAACACCAACTCCAGTGTCCAGCAGCTGTTGGTTCATGTTGTGTGTCGAGCCCCCTGCCTCCACCTCTTCCGTTATGTTCGTAATACCGTATACATTTTGGTGTCTGTTATCCTCTAATCCTTTCTCCCAAGATTCAAAACCCAGCCCACTTCAATTCCCAATGCTGGGAATGTCGGAGCTTGCTGGGCCAGTGTGGAAAAGCCTTCAAAGCGGAGAGAGATTCTCCTCAGGGAAAAAGAGCTTTTTTCCTCCTCCTCCTCCTCCTCCTCCTCCACTGCCCCTCACCAGCACATCTCTCGCCTCCCGCTCTGCCCGACTACGTAAACAAACACACTTCCCCATGTCACTGTGCAGAAATGAACAGCGCAGGCACCATTAGCTCGCTGAGCTAGATGTGCAAATATTCATTTTTATGGTGGTAGGGCAGCAGAGCAGACATTGTTTTCAGATGTGTATGTGTGTGTGTGGGGGGGGGGGATGTGCTATTCACTGTGGAGCCTGACTGCCTGTGTCTGCCATACTCTTGTTTCTTTCTGCTGTCTTTGCCTCAGCACACCCAGCTGTGAACTGACTCCAGCACTCAAACAAGGATTAGTGGCCCATAAACCAAGGGGTTGTGCTTGCACACACAACCAACCCCCGCTACCCCCACCACCACCACCATAACACACACACACAGACGGACAGACAGACATAGAGACAGACAGAGAGAGAGAAGAGAGAGAGGAAATGTGGGCAAGATCTCTCTAAGTTGTTGTGTTTCATCTGTAAACAAAAGAAAAGCGCGGGGGGGGGGGGGGTCTGTGGTGTGTTCAGTACAGTCCCCTGTTCATAATTACTGGATTAGACTTCCCAATGCCTTCATCTTAACAAAGACCAGCTTCCTGCCCATGTGGTTTATATCACAGTGTCTTTTACAGATGTCACCAGGCCTTTCAAATGATGAACGAGGCGCGAGAGAGAACGTTCTAGACAAATTGTTCCTCATACTAAGCTGAAGCGTTCGTTGGCTAATTCAGCTAAACTTATTCTCATTTCTAAAGTTCTGAAAGAAACACATGACCACAACAAGACCCGTGACAAATCCTTTCCTGAGCCAAGTTTCAGGGAAAAAATAAATCAGCTGAATCATCTGACCTTCACAAACAACACATTCCTGAGAAAACAAAAATGCATTTCTGCATTATTTCAGTATCATTGTTCCCTGCCAAAAGACAAGGGTTTTATACGTGACTTTAATTAGTTTTCACGATTCATCTATTAGAGGAAGAACATAGAGAGGCCTGTGCCTATTAACCCCATTAAAGGATACGTTTCCTTTTTCTTAACCTGAACACTTGTGTCTCAGGGGAGTTTATGGTAAAGGAAAGAGAAGCACATCCCAAATCACACCCTAAGCCCTTGAAACGGTGTATGTAAGCCCAGGTGAGACAGTGTATGTAAGCACAGGTGAAACGGTGTATGTAAGCACAGGTGAAACAGTGTATGTAAGCACAGGTGAAACGGTGTATGTAAGCACAGGTGAAACGGTGTATGTAAGCACAGGTGAAACAGTGTATGTAAGCACAGGTGAAACAGTGTATGTAAGCACAGGTGAAACAGTGTATGTAAGCCCAGGTGAGACAGTGTATGTAAGCACAGGTGAAACTGTGTAAGTAAGCACAGGTGAAACAGTGTATGTAAGCACAGGTGAAACGGTGTATGTAAGCACAGGTGAAATGGTGTATGTAAGCACAGGTGAAACAGTTAAGCGCTCACAGTACCTTTGGTGGCTTGAAGGGGTAATCCGACGAGAAGGTGATGTCCAGGAAGAACACGCCACCTTCATACACAGAGCCAGGGGGTCCCAGGATGGTGGATCTCCATTCGTAGATGTTGTCTCCTTTGGGTCCCGCACTGGTGAGAGAAGTTAAAAAAAAAAAATGTCAGAATAAAGAAAAATAAAAACAAAGGTTAGTGTTGCTTCCCCAGAGACGTTTCCAGTTATAGCCGCTACTGATGTCTGAAGGACCGCAGGCAAGCAGGAGAAAGTATTGTGGTGGGACCGGCTGACGCACCACTCTGTCACAAATCGACCTTGAAGTCTGCCAGCCAGCCAGCAAGCCAGCGCTCCGACGCACAGTCTGTTTACACAATGTGAGCAGGGCTGAAATATATGTCTGCTCCAAGAAGGCTGTATTGTCAAGTTTTATTCTATCTAAAAAAAAATCTTTTTACAAGGTGGACCATGACCGCGGGAGAAGGTGGCCTCAAATGTCAATGACACAGGTCACAAAGCAGCCGACAGTAGTGTTGAAACATCACACACCCCCCCCTCACACACACACACACACAGTCCTGCCTTTTAATGGAATACAAAAACACATCATGACTCCAGGCCCATGCTAAATAGTGCTGGCAAAAAGTGTAAGCTCTAAGTGTAGAAGTGTAAGCGTGCATGTGTGTGTGTGTGTGGGGGGGGGGGGGGGGGGGGATATATTTAAAGTGAAGATATCAGGAGGCTGTTGGATTGAAACCGCCCAAGTGCAGCAGATTGGTGAATGAAGCAGGCAGATGCCTCCATCACCACCGCCGCTGTTAGCCTGCGCTTTCGCTGCCTTAAGCAGCCGCTTATCAGAGTCATCCTCCACTCAATTACCATGTGATGAAACGCTACCTTCCACCAGCGCACCATCAAGCTGCTGCAGAGGACAACGGAAGTTGCCGTGGTTTCCAACAACAGAAACAAAAAAAAATTGTTTTCTAGATTAGGAGATGGAGTGATGAGGTGATGAGGTGTGGAGGAGGATCATGGAAAGAAAGCTCTTTATAGATAATGATGAGATTAAATCAGATTAGACTATCATTGTTCCTCGTACAATAAATTCACTGGTCTTTAAAATGATGAATGACAACGGGCAAAACGAAGCATATGGCCTAAATGTAAGACTTTCTGGTGATCTTCTTCATCTGTACTGAATACACTATAGGCCCAGGCATTTCAATTCGGGTACAAGAAAAAAAGAACTCCAGATCATCAAACCTCAAATTGTGTTTGTCCTAAAATAACCCACCTCAAAATTGATTTAGAAAGCACAAAACAAAGGAAACGCACCAATGAATCATTACATAAAGGCCTGTGGCAAAGTGAGACACCTCCCCCCTCACCACAAAAGTCTCTCAGTGGCAAAAAAATAAAACATTTCAGGCCAGGAGTCGACGAGTGAAGAAAAATCCTTTCAGAGGCTCCAGCACATCAACCTGACAGGCCTTCAAATAGAGCCCAGATAAGAGCCTTTAGAAGACTGTGCTGCCTGAAAGCTTTTACCTACCCTTGTCAAGAGATTTCAGTGTTACACCAATCAGAATTACACTCAGAGCGGGACAGAAACTCTGAGCCACAGTGTTAAATCCTGCGGGACCCCACTGTTTCATGCTGGGGCAGTAGGTTTTGATATGTTGGCAGAAAGTCTGCCTTGTCAATAAATACGACATCAATACTAACGCAAACTTTAGGGAATAACAATAATAGATTTGTAGAGGTGGAAAAGGCAAATAAACTACAAAACATCAGAGGCAGCTGAATAACAGGCATAGGCGACCCTGTGGAGAATTTCAACCTCGTGGCACAACATTACACTCAGTTAATGGACCGACATGGGGTTAAATTGCCATAAACATTATGACAAATTATTGTGCAATGACTGCAGAATTATTCACCTCTGCGCTCAAAGCCTGTGCACCCAAAGCAATCGTCTATGGAAGGGCCAATAATAAGATGTGTGACCTTACTGGTGCCGGTATGGAGCGAGCAATAACCCTCTCATTAACTAAGCGTAACATTCACTTCCCCTCAGCTTTGCACCTGCTGCTGTGTGTGTGTGTGAGACGCTGAGTGTGCAGCGGGTAATACGCGCAGAAAGGCGTGTGTGCGTCTGTGTGTGTGAAGAAAAATACCTCAAAGAGGTGTGGCGGGGCAGAGGCGAAATCGTAACACTTACGATGCAGTTATGCCGTAGGGGGGTGAGGCGTGTGTATGTATGAAAAGGGGGAGGGGGGGGGGGGTGGTTCACTCAGGGTTGCATAATTCTGGGGAGAAAGAGGATGGGTGGGGGCCAGCTAGACAGACTGGATGTGGTGCATTTCTGCTAATAATCCCCCTCCAAACTGGGATTGTGTGTAATCCGGCAAACCCCTCTGGTCGGTGGGGCCTGCTCCTGCTCCTGCTCCTGCTCCTGCTCCTGCTCCTGCTCCTGCTCCTGCTCCTGCTCCTCGTCGGAGGCTGCCCAGACCGCTGGCTCTCCACTCTGATATTGTGTAATCTAGTATATCATTTTAATTCATACTGAAAGCCATTCAGTTGTTGCTATTTTACTGTTATAGTGTTGTGTTGGAATGGAAGCTAAACGGTAAAATCGAATCGTTAATCTATCCCCTGGCGACCTAGTGACATTAACGATTATCTTCTGACACGGCTCCAGTGGGATTTGGAACAACTGGAACCAAGTGTTCGAAAAGGGCAAGGGGGAAAGGGGACTTCACCCTCTTCATTCACTGCATTGAAATCAGAGTAAGCCCTTGCCCCATTGATGTCCCGTTATTTCTCTGAGGATTGTTTAATGTCTATATGAAGCCATTTAACATCATCCTCAAGTGGTTGTAATCAATTCGAACCCATGTCTGCCTTTTATCGGTGATCTGATTTTGATAAATTGAATAATTTGATACGCGTATGTGTGAATCCCCTGCTAGAAGTGTCTTTTGAAGCATTAGTGAGCACTGGCCTTAAATATGGTTCCCTGAGCTAGAGATAGGTAGGTTAACTAGCATGAGACCAAGCATGTTTGACCTCCTCTCTGGGAGGTTCACGCTCCATAGCATCCTGTTAATTACAGTCTGGTGTTAAAACATGACACCTGCGACTTTATCGTTATGGAATACTAAATGGGATTGAAAATGTTATCTATTCCATGTTGTTCAATATTTACCTGATACATGAATAGGTTTCGTGTGTGAAAGAGATATAAGGCTCCCTCACAGTCTGCTCACCATAATCACCTCAAATGTGTTTGCAGCCATCCCACTACCCGTTTCACAAACACACTTAAACACATTCTCCCACTCACTCCTTCTCCCTCCCTCTCTTTACCTCCCTCCTCCCCTCCCTCTCTCTCTCTCTCAGCAGAGATTGATTTTAATGACCGTGCTCTGACTTGTTATCCTTTAACAGCTGAAAGGAGAACTCCTACCATTAAAAAAAAGCTTACGCTGGGATTCTCACACTCTCACATGGTCCATAGAGGCAAGTGAGTGTTGTGCAGAAAAAAAAGGAAGACGAAAGAAAGAAAAAAAACGGAAGAAAAAAAGTTGACACGACAATTCATCTCCCCCGTCCCCAACCATCTTTCTGTCCACCTTTTATTTTTAAGTTCAAGGCTAAACAAGAGAAAGTTCTTCCTCATACCAAGCCAATCCTTAATTTACTCATCTCCTACACAAACATCCTGGCAGAGTCCTCAGTTTTGTTCTCCTGGAAGACATCCAGGCACACACGCCTCTAATGAAATTAAAGCTGAATTAGGAGCTGTCCACCTGAAGAGACTCTGTTTCCCTGAGCACCGCCTACAGAGGGGAGAAAAAGACCAAAACAAAACAAAACCAAAACAAAAAAAAGCAACATGAGCGGTGCCGCAGTGACAAACAGTTGGAGAATGAGGAGGCTTCCTCGCGCGGTCACCTTGATTCAGACTGGGTAAACAACTGGGTAACTTCTGGAACTGACTCAGTGGACCCAAGAGAGAGAGAAAGAGGGAGAGGGGGGGAGAGGGAGAGAGAGAGAGAGAGAGAGAGAGAGAGAGAGGGAGAGGGAGAGGGAAAAGGATTCCCGTCCCTCTGCAGTTCCCTCTCACAGTAACCCAGCAGAAATGCTTTAAAGCCTCAGAAATGGGTCCTGGCCGAAGAACTGAGGATTTTGGAAGTCACTCCAAAGCACGTCATGAAAGACCAAGAACAAGTACAAAATAGAAAAAAAAATCAAAGACATACCACACACAGCCAGACCCACACACGCGCACACACACACACACACGCACACACGCGCACACACATC